>NC_057800.1:696596421-696667715 GCF_018294505.1 Triticum aestivum
ATGAACAACTGAGGAATTTCAAAAACTGAGGAAAAACTCAAATTGAAGATTTTCAACTTTTGTGGTGGCGTGACCCACCGTATAAGAATGATGATTTCAGACACCGCGTACAATTGTCGTAGGGTTCTGAGAATCAAATTCTTCATTAATTTCTTCACACTTAGAGTGTTATTCTTCATTGATTGAAGAAAAACGTTTCTTCATGTGTTGCACATCTAAGTCATCAATTTTGCATAAGTGTTAGGATGAGTGCCTTTTCAAAGTACATTCGAAGACTCTAAGATATTTAGCTCACACCGCAACTTGCTAAATCTCTTCTCATCCAAGGGCTTTGTGAAGATATCAGCTAGCTGTTCTTCAGTCTTCACATGCTCAATAGAAATATCGCCCTTCAACACATGATCACGAAGAAAATGATGACGAATCTGAATGTGCTTTGTCTTCGAGTGCTGAACTGGGTTGTGAGCAATTTTGATGGCACTCTCATTGTCACAGAGGAGAGGCACATTCTTCATGTTGACGCCATAGTCCTTGAGTGTTTGCTTCATCCATAGCAGTTGAGCACAACAAGAACCAGCAGCAATGTACTCAGCTTCAGCAGTAGATAGTGATACGCAGTTCTGTTTCTTCGAGGACCAACAGACCAAGGATCGTCCGAGGAAATGACATGTACCAGATGTTGACTTGCGGTCCACACGATCACCAGCATAGTCAGAGTCAAAATATCCAATAAGATCAAAATCCGAGCCCTTGGGATACCATAATCCTAGTGTTGGTGTGTGAGCTAGATATCGAAGAATATGCTTCACAGCCTTATGGTGTGATCCCTTCGGTGCAGCTTGAAATCGGGCACACATGCAAACACTAAGCATTATATCTAGCCTAGATGCACATAAGTACAATAAAGAGCCAATCATGGAGCGGTATACCTTATGATCGAAGTCAATACCATTTTCATCAGTGCATAGATGACCATTTGTGGGCATAGGAATTTTGATGCCTTCGCAATCTTGCAGGCCGAATTTCTTTAGGACATCCTTGAGGTATTTCTCTTGAGATATGAATATGCCATTGCGTTGTTGACAAATTTGAAGACCTAAGAAGAATTTCAACTCTCCCATCATAGACATTTGATATTCTTCACTCATCATATAGGCAAATTCATCACTATAATGTTGGTCAGTACAGCCAAAGATGATATCATCAACATATATTTGGCACACAAACAGTTCACCATCATAAGATTTAGTAAAGAGAGTGGGATCGAGTGAACCGGGTGTGAAGCCTTTCTTCATGAAGAATTCCTTCAAAGTATCATACCATGCCCATGGGGCCTGCTTGAGGCCATAGAGGGGCTTATTGAGTCTGAAGACTTTGTCAGGATGCTTTGGATCTTCAAAACCTAGGGGTTGAGCAACATATACTTCTTCCTCAAGCTTACCATTGAGGAATGCACTTTTCACATCCATTTGATATAGGATGATATCATGATGGTTAGCATAAGCAAGTAATATGCGAATAGCCTCAAGTCTAGCAACAGGTGCAGAAGTTTCATCAAAATCAATTCCTTCAACCTGTGTGTAGCCTTGAGCTACTAAACGTGCCTTATTCCTCACCACAACACCGTTTTCATCTTGCTTGTTGCGGTAGATCAATTTTGTGCCAATGATATTATGCTAGCGAGGATCTGGACGATTGACCAGTTCCCAAACGTTGTTGAGCTTGAACTGATGTAATTCTTCTTGCATGGCCTGAATCCACTCAGGCTCCAGAAATGCTTCATCTACCTTAGTGGGATCTATGATAGAGACAAAAGCAAAGTGCCCACAAAAGTTAGATAGATCTGAAGCTTTTGAGAGTGTGAGAGGACCTAGTGCTCTAATGTCATCGATGATCTTCTCCACTTGCACTTCTTTTGCAATGCGAGGATGAGCTGGTTGTTGTTGCGGAATTTGATCAGCATTTTCTTCAGTATCAATTTTCTCAGCATTTTCTTCAGCTGCATCAGCTCGATGTTCTTCACGTTCTGGAATGAATTCTTCAGCTGATTCTTCAGTAGGAATGACATCTTCAATAGCCTTGTGCTTGATAGAGTCCTCAGGTGCTGGTTCATCTAACACAGAAGGTAGGTGCTCTCTTTGCGAGCCATTAGTTTCATTGAACCGCACATCTACAGTTTCAACAATCTTGTGAAGAACATTGTTGAAGACTCTGTAGGTGTGCGAGTCCTTTCCGTAACCAAGCATAAAACCTTCATGTGCTTTCGGTGCAAATTTTGAGTTATGGTGAGGATCTCTAATCCAGCATTTAGCACCAAAGACTTTGAAATAACTCACATTGGGTTTCTTGTCAGTGAGGAGTTCATAGGCAGTCTTCTTTAAGAATTTGTGAAGATATACTCTGTTGATGATGTGGCATGCAGTATCAATTGCATCAACCCAAAAACGACGAGGGGTTTTGTACTCATCGAGCATAGTGTGAGCCATCTCAACAAGAGTCATGTTCTTGCGCTCCACGACGCCATTCTGTTGAGGAGTATAAGGAGCAGATAACTCATGAGTAATACCAAGTTCATCAAAGACCCGAATTCTTGAACTCAGTGCCATTGTCACTTCTGATGTGCTTGATCTTCACACCAAAGTTGGTTGAAGCCCTCGAGGAAAATCGTTTGAAGACTTCCTGCACTTCATGTTTTTAAGAAACAAGGTGTACGCATGTGTAATGAGAGTAATCATCAACAATAACAAAGCCATATTGAGATGCTTCATTTGAAACAGAGGAATAGTGATTAGGACCAAAGAGATCCATGTGAAGCAATTTGAATGGACGAGTAGTGGTCATGTTGGTCTTCGCTGGATGCTTGGCCTTGGTCATCTTTCCAGCTTCACAGGCACCGCATAAGTGATCCTTGAGGAATTTGACATTCTCAATGCCAATGACATGCTTCTTCTTTGCAAGCGTGTGCAAATTCCTCATGCCTGCATGACCCAGTCGTCGATGCCATAGCCATCCTTCTGAAGCTTTTGCAAGTAGGCACACGGCTGGTTGTGAATCTGCAGAGAAATCAACAATATACAAGTCTCCTCTCCTAAAGCCTTGGAAGACTTTGGACTTGTCAGCTTCCATAATCACAACACAACAATACTTGCCAAAGACAACAACCATATCAAGATCACAAAGCATTGAGACAGACATAAGGTTGTATCCTAAGGACTCAACAAGCATGACTTTGTCCATGTGTCGATCCTTTGTGATAGCAACCTTACCTAGACCCAATACCCAACTTTTGCTTTTGTCAGTGAAGATGATATGCTTCAGATGTGATGACGATAAGGGAGCTTCAATCAATAGATTCTTGTCACCAGTCATGTGATTTGTGCATCCACTATCGAGGACCCACTCAGTGGCTTTGGGGTGATCATCCTGCAGATGAATTAGTGCAACTTATGAACCTCATATACTTCAGCAGTGAAGAATATGATATCACAATTCATCAGATCAATTTCATCAAGCAATAAGACAGATAAAGCAGTGTGAGGACGTGAGAAATGAAAATTCATTTCTTCATGATTAGCTTGCGTCCATTCAGGCAATATGTCAGGTCCCCAGCAAATTCTTCAGACGCTATAGTACGTCTGGAGACCTGACCTTGCAGAAGAGATTAGTTCTTTTTCTTCACCACCCACATCTGAAGGGGTGGCAAAGAGTTCATCAGTCTGCGAGCTCCATATGAGAATGGTGGCATAGCAGCCAAACCATTTCGTCTCACATAAGAGGGGTTAGAGTAAGCATATGAATAAGTAGAGAAATTCTTCGAGGACTTATGGACATAATGATTAGAAGAATAATGCTCATATTCACAGCCCTTGGCTCTTCCCTGCAAACAGAGTTTTTAGCACAATTATGTTCATATGAGGACTTTGATCCTTATAAGGAATTTGATCCACGTGAGGAATTTGGTCCGTATGAGGACTTGGATCCATATGAAGAATTTGGTCCATATGAAGAATTTGATCTGGGGTTCCTATTCTTCACAGGTGGTGTCATGAGGACATTCACCTAAAGGCTTTCAAGGCACCTTTTGGGAACCCAGATTTTCTTCATAGGGGAACCGTTCCTGCAGTCAGTGCCAACATATCTAGCAAATACTTCACCATTCTGATTTTTGAACAGTTTATAGTTGGAGTCAAACGACTCATCAGAAGAATGAGAAGATTCACATGTATAGCCAGATAAATTAGATGGATCAACTGGAGGTCCCTTTGTAGCAACCCATGAGGTTTTGGGGTACTGCTCAGGCTTCCAATATGTACCATCAGCATTGAGTTTCCTCTCAAAGGCAATACCCTCTTTCCTAGGGTTCCTGTTGAGGATCTGCTTTTTAAGCACATCACAAAGAGTCTGATACCCTTTGAGGCTTTTGTACATGCCTGTCATGTACAATTCCTTCAGCCCTGCATCGTCAGTGATACTAGCAATGTCCTCAGATGAGGAATTAGTGATAGCAGAGGCAGGTGAAGAATTTGTAACATTAGAAGCATTTGAACATTCAGGTGAAGAATTAGCAGATTCTCGTTCAATGCATTTCAAACACGGAGGAACAAATTCTTCCTGAGTAGCGCTGATTTGTTGAGCAAGTAATGAATCACGCTCCTTCTGAAGATCTTCATAACTCACTCTTAGCTTCTCAAGATCTTGCTTTCTTTGAAGAAATTCATAAGAAAGCTTCTCATGATCAGACAAGAGAGTGTTATGATGACCTTGAAGGTTGTCAAACCTGGTCTGAAGTCTCTGAAGATTTTCAGTCAAGGCTTTAGTGCGATCCATTTCTTCACCCAACATATCATCACTTTTGTCTAGCATGTTTTGAACCTTTTCAAAAGCCTTTTATTGTTTTACAGCAATCTTAGCAAGTTTAGAGTAGCTAGGCTTAAGATTGTCATCTGATTCATCTTCACTGGACTCAGAGGAGGTATATCTAGGTACCTTGGCACCCTTTGCCATGAAGCAATAGGTGGGAGCGTAGTCATCATTGCCTTCATCAGCCTTGTTGGTGAGGTCATTTTCTTCAGAGTTGAAGATAGACTTGCTGACGAATGCAGTAGCGAGGGCTAGGCTCGCCGCACTAGATTCAAAGTCCTTAGAAGCCTCCTCTTCCTCTTGTTCCTCGGATTTAGCTTCAGAGTCCATTTCCTTGCCAATGAATGCCCGAGCCTTCTTAGAGCTGCTCTTCTTGTGAGATGAAGACTTTGAGGATTTTGATGATGAAGATTTTGATGACTTCTTCTTTTTCTTCGCATCATCAGAACTGTAATCCTTGTATTTCTTCTTCTTTGATTCCTTTTCCCACTGAGGACAATCTTGAATGTAATGTCCTGGTTTCTTGCACTTGTGATAAAACCTCTTCTTGTAGTCACTGGATGAGGAATCATTGCTCCTTGAGGGTTTTCCAAAGCGACCATGTCTTGAGAACTTCTGGAATTTCTTCACAAGCAGTGCTGGATCATGACTCAGTTCTTCAGGGTCACCAAGGCTGCTACCAGAGTCTTCATCTTCGGATTGTGATACTGCCTTGGCCTTCAGTGCACGTGATCTGCCATAGCTCGAACCATAGAGATCTTTCTTATCAGCAAGCTGGAACTCGTGAGTATTTAGCCTCTCGAGGATATCAGCGGGATCAAGTGACTTGTAATCAGCACGCTCTTGTATCATCAATGCCAGAGTATCAAATGAGGAATCAAGTGATCTCAGCAATTTCTTCACCACCTCATGGTCGGTGATGTCAGTGGCACCAAGTGCTTGAAGCTCATTTGAGATGTCAGTGAGGCGATCGAACGTTTGCTGAACATTTTCATTGTCGAGTCTTTTGAAGCGGTTGAAGAGATCTCGAAGAACATCAACTCGAGAGTCACGCTGAGTTGAAACTCCTTCATTGACTTTGGACAGCCTATCCCAGATAAGCTTAGCAGTTTCCAAAGCACTCACTCTACCATACTGTCCTTTACTCAGATGGCCACATATGATATTCTTCGCTTGGGAATCGAGTTGCTTGAATCTCTTCACATCGGTAGCGTTCAGTGAGGGTGAGACGGAGGGAACACCATTTTCCACAATGTACCAGAGATCGTTATCAATTGCCTCAAGATGCATTCGCATTTTGTTCTTCCAGTAGGGGTAGTCCGTCCCATCGAAGGTAGGACACCCAGCAGAGACCTTGATCATACCTGCGGTCGACATAACTAAAACTCCAGGCGGTTAAACCAAAATCACACAAAACAAGGGAGTACCTTTCTCTGATACCAATTGAAAGTGCGTTATATCGACTAGGGGGTGAATAGGCGATTTTTATGAAATTCTTCACTGAGGAATTTGCTAGTGAGGAAATTCCTTAGCGAAGAACTACTTGCAGCGGAATAAGTACTCAGAAGTAAACATAACAGAATACAAGCATGGTCATCATGATGAAATGAATACAAACACAGAGTACAGAAAGTGTAAACACGGGATAGCACAGGATGAAGACAAACAGACTGAAGAAATTGAACTGAGGAAATTGAGAAAGTCTTCAGTCAAAGTCTTCAAACACAGATATGAACAACCACACAACACAGTAATGAGGAAATGAGAGTGTTGAGGAAATAGAACCAGTTGGCTTGGTGAAGACAATGATTTGGTAGACCAGTTCCAACTGTTGTCTCAGTTGTACATCTGGTTGGAGCGGCTAGGTATTTAAACTTGAGGACACACAGTCCCAGACACACAGTCCTCATCGTATTCTCCTTGAGCTAAGGACACACAGTCCTCGCCCAATCACTCGTGGTAAGTCTTCAGGTGACATCCGAACCTTCACAAACTCGGTCACTCGGCGATCCACAATTCCTCTTGGATGCTCTAGACCATGACGCCTAACCATCTGGAAGTAGCACAGTCTTCAAAGGTAACAAGTGTCGGATCCACGCAGGATCAATCTCTTCAGTGATGCTCAATCACTTTGGGTTTGTAGGTGTTTGGGTTTGGGTTTGGATTTTCCTCACTTGATGATTTTCACTCAAAGTCCTCGGAGGATGGGATGCTCTCAAATGACAAGTGTCAGTTTCACGCGGAGCAGCCAACCAGCTAGTGGTTGTAGGGGGCTGCTATTTATAGCCTAGGGAGCAGCTCGACATGATAAGACATAAATGCCCTTCAATGATATGACCGTTGGATGGATAAGATATTTTGGAACAGCTGGCGCGTAGCACAACAACAGTCGGAAATTTGAGGTACAAGTTCCTCAGGGCTATCATGTTCCTCACTGTGTAGGCAATCCGCACTGGCGAATTCCTAACTCCTCAGTCAGAACAAAGTCCTCAGTGACCAAAAGAACTGTGTCTCTGTCACTGAACAAATTGACTGAACTGTATGAGATTTCCAATGGCTTCACTCGAAGGGATTGGTAGGTGTAGGGTTTTGAGTTGAGCATCACATGGAAATTTTTCCTTAGTATTTCCTCGACCCCCTTTAACAGTACGGTGTTTCCTATGACTCAAGAAAGAGAAAATGAAACTACGAAAACAAAAGTCTTCACGCTTCATGTTCCTCGAATGAATACCAAGTCTTCAAGGTTACACCAATTTCTTCACTTTCAAAGTCTTCAGAAAGCCTTCAGAATACCAAAATCTTGAGTCGAAGAACTTCATTTTTAGGGGTCAACTTTCTCTGTTAATATCAAACTCCTCATAGACTTATAGACCTGTGTACACTCATAAACACATTAGATCCTTAACCTATAAGTCTTCAATACACCAAAATCACTAAGGGGCACTAGATGCACTTACAGATATACGCAACCCACATCCCCAAGAGGGAGCGGAAGCGCGCGTTAAGGGACGTATACGCGATGGAGCCAGACGCCCCAAAGTTCAACCCATGGTCCTCCTGCCCGATCACCTTTAATCGAAGGGACCACCCCACTAGCATCCGTCATGGCAATTCGCCGCATTGGTCCTAGACCCAATTATTGACGGATTTCACCTCACTAGAGTCCTTATGGACGGCGGCAGCTGCCTGAACCTGCTTTATCAGGATACAGTGTGAAAAATGGGCATCGATCCTTCAAGGATTAAACCCACTAAAACGACCTTTAAAGGCGTCATACCAGGTGTAGAGGCCAACTGCACAGGCTCAGTTACACTTGAAGTGGTCTTCGGATCTCCGGGTAATTTCCGAAGCGAGGAGTTAATCTTCGACATAGTCCCGTTCCGCGGTGGCTATCACACACTGCTCGGGCGAACCGCATTTGCCAAGTTCAATGCGGTACCGCACTACGCATACCTTAAGCTCAAGATGCCAGGCGCTCGAGGCGTCATTACAGTCAATGGAAACACCAAACGCTCTCTCCGAATGCAAAGCAGCCTTTCAAGGAAATTCTCCAGTCCGGCTACTAAATGTCTGGACACCTTCAAGCGCGCCCGGAGTAACCTACAGCAAGACCGTCTGGCACGTTCCGAGCAGGCGTAGCAATGCGGCCCCAACCCCAGCCCTTGCGACACTGCAAAACCAGTACTTCGTGTACATAACTACGCTCTGGAAATACCATGGGCCCAGAGAGAGGGGCACTATCACGGCAAAGCTATTCTAAATTGTTGCTCCGTTATACGTATCTGGTATCTCTACTCAAAGCTATCCGGATAGGTGTTAAGCTTGCATCGACGTAACTCTTTATGTCGAACTCTTTATCACCTCCATAACCGAGAAACATATCCTTATTCCTCTAAGGATAATTTAGACTGCTATCTGGTGATCTACTCCTAGATTACCTTTGTACCCTCTTGCCAGATATGTGGCAAGGCACACATCAGGTGTGGTACTCAGCATGGCATACCGTATAGAGCCTATGACAAAAGCATAGGGGACGACCTTCGTCCTTCCTCTTTCTTCTGCCGTGGTTGAGCTTTAAGTATTAACTTCATACCTTACAACTCAGGCAAGAACTCCTTCTTTGACTGATCCATCTTGAACACCTTCAAGATCATGTCAAGGTATGTGCTCATTTGAAAGTACCATTAAGCGTTTTGATCTATCCTTATAGATCTTGATGCTCAATGTTCAAGTAGCTTAATCCAGGCTTTCCATTGAAAAACACCTTCCAAATAACCCTATATGCTTTCCAGAAATTCTACGTCATTTCTGATCAACTACATATACTCATCAGAAATTCTATAGTGCTCCCACTCACTTCTTTGGAAATACAAGTTTCACATAAACTTTGTATACACCCAAAACTTTGATCATCTCATCAAAGCATACATTCCAACTCCGAGATGCTTACTCCAGTCCTTAGAAGGATTGCTGGAGCTTTGCATACTTGTTAGCATCTTTCAGGATTGACAAAACCTTCCGGTTGTATCACATACAACCTTTCCTCAAGAAAATCATCGAGGAAACAATTTTTTGACATTCTATCTGCAAGATTTCATAAATAATGCAGTAATCGCTAATACAATTCCAACAGACTCTTAGCATCACTATGAGCGAGAAAGTCTCATCGTAGTCAACTCCTTAAACTTGTCAGAAAACATCTTAACGACAAGTCGAGCTTTCTTAATGGTGATACTTACCGTCATTGTCCGTCTTCCTTTTAAAATCCATATGTACCTAACAGCCTTATGACCATCAAGTAGTTCTTCCAAAGTCTACACTTTGTTTTCATATATGGATCCTCTCTTGGATTATATGACCTCGAGCCATTTTGGAATCCAGGCCCACCATCGCTTCTCCATAGCTCGTATGTTCATTGTTGTCTAGCAACATGACTTCCAAGACAGGATTACGTACCACTCTGAAGTAGTATGCATCCTTGTCATCCCACGAGGTTTGGTAGTGACTTGATCTGAAGTTTCATGATCACTATCATAAGCTTCTACTTCAATTGGTGTAGGTGCCATAGGAACAACTCCCTGTGCCCTGCCACACACTAGTTGAAGAGACGGTTCAATAACCTCATCAAGTCTCCACCATCCTCCCACTCAATTCTTTCGAGAGAAACTTTTCCTCGAGAAAGGACCCGATTCTAGAAACAATCCCTTATTGCTTTCGGATCTGAGACAGGAGGTATACCCAACTGTTTTTGGGTGTCCTATGAAGATGCATTTATCCGCTTTGGGTTCGAGCTTATCAGCTTGAAACTTTTTCACATAAGTGTTGCAGCCCCAAACTTTTAAGAAATGACAGCTTAGGTTTCTCTAAACCATAGTTCATACGGTGTCATCTCATCAGAATTACGTGGTGCCCTTTTTAAAGTGAATGTGGTTTTCTCTAATGCCTAACCCATAAACTATTGTGGTAATTCGATAAGAGACATCATGGTATGCATCATATCCAATAGGGTGCAGTTATGATGTTCGGACACACCATCACACTATGGTGTTCCAGGCTGTATTAGTTGTGAAACAATTTCCACAATGTCTTAATTCTGTGCCAAACTCGTAATTCAGATATTCATCTCTATGATCATATCATAGACATTTTATCCTCTTGTCACGACGATCTCTCACCTTCACCCTGAAATTACTTGAACCTTTCAATAATTCAGACTCATGATTCATCAAGTAAATATACTCAACATCTACTCAAATCATCTGTGAAGTAAGAACATAACGATATCCACTACACGCCTCAGCACTCATTGGACTGCACACATCAAAATGTATTACTTCCAACAAGTTGTTTTCTAGTTCCATTTTATTGAAAACGAGGCTTTTAGTCATCTTGCCCATGTGGTATGATTTGCATGTCTCAAGTGATTCAAAATCAAGTGAGTCCAAACGGTCCATTTGCATGGAGTTTCTTCATGCATATACACCAATAGACATGGTTCGCATGTCTCAAACTTTTCAAAAACGAGTGAGCCCAAAGATCCATCAACATGGAGCTTCTTCATGCGTTTTATACCGATATGACTTACGTGGCAGTGCCACAATTAGGTGGTACTATCATTACTATCTTATATCTTTTGGCATGAACATGTGTATCACTGCGATCGAGATTCAATAAACCATTCGTTTTAGGTGCAAGACCATTGAAGGTATTATTCAAATAAACAGAGTAACCATTATCCTCCTTAAATGAATAATTGTATTGCGACAGACATAATCCAATCATGTCTATGCTCAACGCAAACACCAATCTCGATGGTAGAGCGAGCGTGCGATGCTTGATCACATCAACCTTGGGAAAAACTTCCAACACATATCGCCAGCTCACCTTTAGCTAGTCTCCGTTTACTCCATAGCCTTTTATTTCGAGTTTACTAACACTTAGCAACCGAACCGGTATCTAATACCATGGTGCTACTAGGAGTAGTAGTAAAGTACACATTAACACAATGTATATCCAATATACTTCTATCGACCTTGCCAGCCTTCTTATCTACCAAGTATCTAGGGTAATTCTGCTCCAGTGGCTGTTCCCCTTATTACAGAAGCACTTAGTCTCGGGTTTGGGTTTAACTTTGGGTTTCTTCACTAGAGCAGCAGCTGATTTGCCATTTCATGAAGCATCCCTTCTTGCCCTTGCCCTTATTGAAACTAGTGGTTTCGCCAACCATCAACAATTGATGCTCCTTCTTGATTTCTACTTTTGTGGTGTCAAACATCGCGAATATCTCAAGGATCATCTTATATGTCCCCGATATATTATAGTTCATCACGAAGCTCTAGCAGCTTGGTGGTAATGACTTCGGAGAAACATCACTATCTCATCTGGAAGATCAACTCCCACTCGATTCAAATGATTGTTGTACTCAGACAATCTGAGCACAAGCTCAACAATTGAGCTTTTCTCCCTTAGTTTGCAGGCGAAGAAAATCGTCGGAGGTCTTATACCTCTTGACGTGGGCACGAGCCTGAAATCCCAATTTCAGCCCTCGAAACATCTCATATGTTTCGCAACGTTTCAAAACCGTCTTTGGTGCCTCAACTCTAAACCGTTTAATTGAACTATCACGTAGTTATCAAAATGTGTATGTCAGATGTTCGCAACATCCACAGACGACGTTCGAGGTTCAGCACACTGAGCGGTGCATTAAGGACATAAGCCTTCTATGAAGCAATGAGGACAATCCTCAGTTTACGGACCTAGTCCGCATAATTGCTACTATCAACTTTTAACTAAATTTTCTCTAGGAACATATCTAAACAGTAGAACTGAAGTGCGAGCTACGACATAATTTGCGAAGACCTTTTGACTATGTTCAGGATAATTAAGTTCATCTTATGAACTCCCACTCAGATAGACATCCCTCTAGTCATCTAAGTGATTACATGATCCGAGTAAACTAGGCCGTGTCCGATCATCACGTGAGACGGACTAGTCAACATCGGTGAACATCTTCATGTTGATCGTATCTTCTATACGACTCATGCTCGACCTTTCGGTCTTCCGTGTTCCGAGGCCATGTCTGTACATGCTAGGCTCGTCAAGTCAACCTAAGTGTTTTTGCTGTGTAAATCTGGCTTACACCCGTTGTATTCGAACGTTAGAATCTATCACACCCGATCATCACGTGGTGCTTCGAAACAACGAACCTTCGCAACGGTGCACAGTTAGGGGGAACACTTTCTTGAAATTTTAGCGAGAGATCATCTTATTTAAGCTACCGTCGTTCTAAGCAAATAAGATGTAAAACATGATAAACATGACATGCAATCAAATAGTGACATGATATGGCCAATATCATTTTGCTCCTTTTGATCTCCATCTTCGGGGCTCCATGATCATCGTTGTCACCGGCATGACACCATGATCTCCATCATCATGATCTCCATCATCGTGTCTTCTTGAAGTTGTCACGTCATCTATTACTTCTACTACTATGGCTAACGCTTTAGCAATAAAGTAAAGTAATTACATGATGTTTATGTTGACACGCAGGTCATAAATAAATAAAGACAACTCCTATGGCTCCTGCCGGTTGTCATACTCATCGACATGCAAGTCGTGATTCCTATTACAAGAACATGATTAATCTCATACATCACATATCATTCATCACATTCTTCTTGGCCATATCACATCACATAGCATACCCTGCAAAAACAAGTTAGACGTCCTCTAATTGTTGTTTGCATGTTTTACGTGGCTGCTATGGGTTTCTAGCAAGAACGTTTCTTACCTACGCAAAAACCACAACGTGATATGCCAATTGCTATTTACCCTTCATAAGGACCCTTTTCATCGAATCCGATCCGATTAAAGTGGGAGAGACAGACACCCACTAGCCACCTTATGCAACTAGTGCATGTCAGTCGGTGGAACCAGTCTCACGTAAGAGTACGTGTAAGGTCGGTCTGGGCCGCTTCATCCCACAATGCCGCCGAATCAAGATTGGACTAGTAACGGTAAGCATATTGAACAAAATCAACGCCCACAACTACTTTGTGTTCTACTCGTGCATAGAAACTACGCATAGACCTAGCTCATGATGCCACTGATGGGGAACGTAGCAAAAATTCAAAATTTTCTACGCATCACCAAGATCAATCTATGGAGTAATCTAGAAATGAGGGGAAGGAGAGTGCATCTACATACCCTTGTAGATCGCTAAGCGGAAGCGTTCAAGTGAACGGGGTTGATGGAGTCGTACTCGTCGTGATCCAAATCACCGATGATCCTAGTGCCGAACGGACGGCACCTCCGCGTTCAACACATGTACAGCCCGGGGATGTCTCCTCCTTCTTGATCCAGCAAGGAAAGAGGAGAAGTTGAGGGAAAACTCCGACAGCACGACGGCATGGTGGTGATAGAGCTCGTGGTTCTCCAGCAGGGCTAGCACTATGGAGGAGGAGGAGGTGTAGGAGGAGGGAGGGCTGCGCCAGGGAAGAGGTGCGGCTGCCCTCCCACCCCTCCACTATATATAGGGTCAAGGGGAGAGGGGGAGGCGCCCTAGGGTTTCCCCTAGGGGCGGCGGCCAGGCAGATAGGATCTCCCTAGGGAAAATCCTAGGGAGACTTGCCCCCCAAGCCAAGCAGGTGGAGGCTTGCCTCCCAAGCCAGGTGGAGGCGCCCCACCTCCCCAATTAACGTGGGAAAGGGTGTGGGGGGCGCACCATCCCTTAGTGGGCTGGTTTGCCCCTTCCCCTTTGGCCCATGAGGCCCTCCAACACTTGTCGGGGCTCCCGAAACACTTTTCGGTCATGCTGGCCATAGCCTGGTACCCCCGGAACACTTCCGGACTCCAATACCCTTCGTCCAATATATCGATCATCACCGCCAGACCATTCCGGAACTCATCGTGACATCAGGAATCTCATCCGGGACTCCGAACTACCTTCGGTAACCACATACTATTTTCCGTAACAACTCTAGCGTCACCGAACCTTAAGTGTGTAGACCCTACGGGTTCGGGAACCATGCAGACATGACCGAGACAACTCTCCGGCCAATAACCAACAGCGGGATCTGTATACCCATGTTGGCTCCCACATGTTCCACGATGATCTCATCGGATGAACCACGATGTCGAGGATTCAATCAATCCCGTATACAATTCCCTTTGTCCAGCAGTATTGTACTTGCCCGAGATTCGATCGTCGGTATCCCGATACCTTGTTCAATCTCATTACCGGCAAGTCTCTTTACTCGTTCCGTAACACATCATCCCATGATCAACTCCTTGGTCACATTGTGCACATTATGATGATGTCCTACCGAGTGGGCCCAGAGATACCTCTCCGTTTACACGGAGTGACAAATCCCAGTCTCGATTCGTGCCAACCCAACAGACACTTTCGGAGATACCTATAGTGTACCTTTATAGCCACCCAGTTACGTTGTGACATTTGGCACACCCAAAGCACTCCTACGGTATCCGGGAGTTCCACAATCTCATGGTCTAAGGAAATGATACTTGACATTAGAAAAGCTTTAGCATACGAACTACATGATCTGGTGCTAGGCTTAGGATTGGGTCCTGTCCATCACATCATTCTCCTAATGATGTGATCCCGTTATCAACGACATCCAATGTCCATGGTCAGAAAACCGTAACCATCTATTGATCAACGAGCTAGTCAACTAGAGGCTTACTAGGGACATGCTATTGTCTATGTATCCACACATGTATCTGAGTTTCCTATCAATACAATTCTAGCATGGATAATAAACGATTATCATGAACAAGGAAATATAATAATAACCAATTTATTATTGCCTCTAGGGCATATTTCCAACATAAGTGAGAGTGTTCAAGCATTATAGTCTGATTGCCTTGTTCGTTGTGCTGAGCGCCTCCCTCGAAGGACCCAAAAATGGGAAAAAGAGCGCTCAGGTTTATCCCGAACACCCCAGCACTAGTGGCATGGGGGCAGAAGCCGACGACTCGCCATCTCTCAAATTTGATAAACGGCCGCACAGAAGGTAATATTTTAAATTCAAAAAGCATTGCTTAGCGCATATGAACACGTTTTCAGTGCACAGGACAAAACGAGCGAGTTTACTCAAAAATTACATCCCTGGAACATTCATCCGCCATAAGGCGAGCACCCTTCAGAACGCCCTCATAATACATCTCGGGCTTGCGATGCTCTTTCCCCGGCGGTGGCCCATCCTTCACAAGCTTCTCAGCATCCAACCTGCTCCAGTGCACCTTAGCACGGGCAAGGGCCCTCCGGGCACCTTCGATGCAGATGGAGCGCTTGATGACTTCGAGCCTTGGACATGCCTCCACCAGCCGCCGCACCAGCCCGAAGTAGCTCCCAAGCAGGGCCTCTCCAGGCCACAGCCGAACTTTGAGGCCTTTCATGGCCTGTTCGGCCACCTTGTGGAGCTCGACCAGTTGCTTCAGCTGGTCGCTCAGGGGCACAGGATGTCCGGCCTCAGCATACTGAGACCAGAACACCTTCTCCGTCGAGCTGCCCTCCTCGGCTCGGTAGAATGCGGCAGCATTAGACACGCTACGGGGCAAATCTGCGAATGCTCCTGGAGAGCTCCGGACTCGGGTAAGTAACAAGTAACTCACTTTTACATGCTTGCTCTGCATAAAGAAAGCCTTACCCGCCGCTATCTTCTTCACCGCATCCACCTCCTGAAGGGCCTTCTGGGCTACGGCCTTGGCAGACTTGGCCTTTTCAATGGCTGCCGCGAGCTCAGACGCTCGCGTCTTCGAGTCAAGCTCCAAACTCTCATGTTTTTTCATGAGAGCCTAGAGCTCTTGCCGCACCTCGCCAACCTGTGCCTCATACTTCTCCCACTCGGTGCGCTCCGTGGCCGCTCTCTTCTTGGCCTCGGACAGCGCTTGCTTGTGGGTCACCACCTCAGTTGTGGCCCCTACAATAGCCGTGTTAATCCTGTCATTTTTCGCAATTGCACCTTTTATATATTCTTCTATAAGGTATCTCTTACCTTCTTTCTCCTCGAGCTGCTGCTTGGCAAGGCCAAGCTCTTGCTCGGACCGCTCGAGGCCCTGCTTCAGCGTGCCCACCTCCGCAGTCAGTGCGGCGGTTGCTAGCAGCGAAGCCTTCATACGCATATTGACTCATTTTTTGTTAGACTCCTGCGAATTTTATTAGATCCTCTATTCGGCTTTTCTTTCCGAACGCCAAACAGAGCATCAGGGGCTACTGTCTATGCGGTAATATTTTTACATATTCTTTACTTACCTCAAAGCCTGTTAAAAGGCTGGCACAAGCTTCAGTCAGTCCGCTCTTGGCGGACTGAATCTTCTGGATCATCGCACTCATAATAGTGCGGTGCTCCTCGTCGATGGAGGCGCCGTTAAGCACCTCCAGCAGATTGTCCGGTGCCCCCGGTTGGACGGGGGCCATCGGCTCAGTAGGCTTGCTCCTCTTGGAAGGAGTTCGCCTGCCACACTCCGGAACCGTTGAAGATTCCGGCGCGGTGTCCGGCTCAAAGCCGGACTTGGAGCCCTGGGAGGGTCTTATCCCCTTTACTCCTGGAGTCCGGGAGGTCGCCTTGCGGCGCCTCCGGGACCACCTCCTCCTGACTTGGAACTTGTTGGGACAACACTTTGGTGTCGTCCGTAGGGCGGGGGGAGGTAGCTTCGGAAGTGAATTCACATCCGACGAATTCAGGGAGCCGCTCGACGACTCGTCGAGCCCGGCCTTGGGCGGACTGCATAATCGTATTCGACATAAGGAAAGGCTGTGCCGTAAAGGAATACTATGAATTACTCTGGTATCCAGATACTTACGATTTCGCCGGGCACTTGGCCTTGTGCGGCCACTCCTCTTCGTCGTCGTCGGCATCGGTGGAGTAGTCCGGAGGAAGGGTTTTCCCCTTCTTGGACCCTTTGGCCTCCCCAGTTGTGGCGGCCTTCCTTTTCTTTCCTCCCCCCGCTGGAGGGGGAGAGGCTTCTTCTTCCTCCTCCCCGTCTTCACGGGAGGAGTGCGTCTCGGAGTCGTCGGATGATGAATCCGACACCACCAGGCGCCGGGCACTCTTTCGAGTCCCCGTGGCCTTCTTCGTGGCCTTCTTCTCCGGCACCACATAGGGTGCCGGAACCAGCAGCTTCACTAAGCGAGCATTGGCTGGGTCTTCGGGTAAAGGAGCCGGACAGATGATCTATCCGGACTTTGCCTGCCAATCCTGTCAAGGGTAAGGGAGCTTAGATCCCGCATAGAGTCAAACTATGGAAAACTAATTCCCTGTAAAAGGTAAAAATGGCTTACCGCACTAGCGTGACGCTGCGTGCTGAATCCGCGATCCTCGGAAGCGGATGCGGGAGCCTCGGTGCCCTTGGAAAGCACCTTCCAGACATCTTCGTACGTCGTGTCGAAGAGACTGTTCAGAGTTCGGTGCCGTGCTGGGTCGAACTCCCACAAGTTGAAGGCCCGTTGTTGACACGGGAGGATCCGGCGGACGAGCATAACCTGGACTACATTGACAAGCTTGAGTTGCTTGTTCACCAGAGTTTGGATGCATGTTTGCAGTCCAATCACCTCTCCTTTGCTGCCCCACGACAGGCCCGTCTCTTTCCAGGACGTGAGCCGTGTAGGGGGTCCGGACCGAAACTCGGGGGCTGCGACCCATTTAGAGTCGCGCGGCTCGGTGATGTAAAACCACCCCGATTGCGACCCCTTCAGGGTCTCCACGAAGGAGCCCTCAAGCCACAGGACGTTGGGCATCTTGCCCACCATGGCGCCTCCACACTCCGCCTGGTTGCCGCGCACCACCTTTGGCTTGACGTTAAAAGTCTTGAGCCATAGGCCGAAGTGGGGTTGGATGCAAAGGAAAGCCTCGCACACGACGATAAATGCCGAAATGTTGAGGATGAAATTTGGGGCCAGATCGTGGAAATCCAGGCCATAGTAGAACATGAGCCCCCGGACGAATGGGTGGAGAGGAAAGCCCAGTCCGCGGAGGAAGTGGGGAAGAAACACTACCCTCTCATAGGGCCTTGGGGTGGGAAGGAGCTGCCCCTCTTCGGGAAGCCGGTGCGCAATGTCGTTAGACAAGTATCCGGCCTTCCTCAGTTTTTTGATGTGTCCCTCCGTGACGGAGGAGACCATCCACTTGCCTCCCGCTCCGGACATGGCTGGAGAAGGTTGAGGTGGGGAGTGCGGACTTGGGCGTTGGAGATCGAGTGCGCGGAAAATGGATAGGCAAAGGAGGAAGAAGGCGTAGGTGAAAAGGTGGATCCTTATCCCCTTATATGGGCGGATGCGACTATGCGTCCCCGCCAGCCTGGTAAAACTCGCTTATCTCCCAAGCGCCGTAATCAATGGCGTGGTTGGGTTACCCACGCCCGTATTGATGAGAATCCCGGAATAAGCGGACACGATCTCTGCTTCGACAAGACGTGCCAAGGAAACCGCCTCGCTAAACACGCTGTGGTGGGACAGTAAAAATGATTCAAATAAAGGCTTGGCCGTGGTGTGATGTCACGCTATGGAATACGTCAGCAGATTAGATTTGTGTAAATATTATTCTCTCTATGGCAATATGTGGAAACTTATTTTGCGGAGCCGGACACTGTTCTTTGTGTTCAAAACCTTCTATGAAGTACTTGGAGGAGGAACCTGCCTTGCAATGCCGAGGACAATCTGCGCGCCGGACTCGTCGTCATTGAAGCCTGGTTCAGGGGCTACTGAGGGAGTCCCGGATTAGGGGGTGTCCGGATGGCCAGACTATACCTTCAGCTGGACTCCTAGACTATGAAGATACAAGATTGAAGACTTCGTCCCGTGTCCGGAAGGGACTTTCCTTGGCGTGGAAGGCAAGCTTGGTGATACAGATATGTAGATCTCCTACCATTGCAACCGACTCTATGTAACCCTAGCCCCCTTCGGTGTCTATATAAACCGGAGGGTTTAGTCCGTAGGACCAACACAACAATCATACCATAGGCTAGCTTCTAGGGTTTAGCCTCCTTGATCTCGTGGTAGATCTACTCTTGTACTACCCATATCATCAATATTAATCAAGCAGGAGTAGGGTTTTACCTCCATCGAGAGGGCCCGAACCTGGGTAAAAACATCGTGTCCCTTGTCTCCTGTTACCATCCGCCTAGACGCACAGTTTGGGACCCCCTACCCGAGATCCGCTGGTTTTGACACCGACAAAGGGCTTGCGATGGTGGTTCCGGCGCCTGTGGTGGCGGGTGTAGGCGAGGAGGACCCATGTCGGCATGGCGCCCGTGGCAGCTGCTTGTCGGATCAGGGCCGGCCCATAGGCCGGGCAAAAGGGGCAACCGCCCCGGGCCCCAAGAGGGGAGGGGCACAACTAAAACTTACACTAATAAGATCTATTGAGTATGCATTACATCTGAAAGATTATTAAATAAATAAAATAGAGCCTCAATTTGCAGAAGCATAAGTTCACACCACATACTGATAAGTTATACCACGCTTAGGCAAACCAATCCGACTGACGGAGTTGAGTTCAAATACAATAGTCTCTCTTTACGATGCATGTCTTAGTATCATAATGAAAATTATGATATCTCGATTTCAATGTTTAAACCAATGCACAATTTTTAATTCGATAAACGCCTAGGCATCTCATTTGCACCAAACCCAACCAAGTGAATCTAGACGAGCATGTTAGATAATCGAATCATGCGTAAAAGTATAATCAACAACATTTTTGGTTCTTCGAATTACTGAACCTATCATGCAAGCCACATTTTCTATGCCCTAGAAGTTTCCATGAATATGACCGCCTAATATACACTAGAAATTGCTATCAAACTATTTGTTAGTATGTCTATAATTTATAAATTTCTATCATAATATTCAATATAATAATAAAAGGTATATGAACACACATGTATATGCAAATGTGTATACACTACATCGTTTATGAAACATTAGAAAAATAAATATGAAAGATTGTCTTAACAATAAAGAAAAGTTTTGGTACATCATAAAATTTTCATTTTGTAGAATTAAAATTTTCAATTATATACATTATAGATGCATACCAATTAATAACATAAATGTTATTTGAAAACATTTTATGTGACTAAGTAATAAAAAATATTAATTACAATTGTAATATGGTACACTTAGTTTAAAATAAGTATAAAAATTTAATATGAAAAACAATTATTTACATTGCCCCGGGCCCAAAAATACATTGGACCAGCCCTGGTCGGATAAAGGAGGCGTCCACGATTTCGCGGCGGAGGGTCTTGCAGGTGGCAGCGCAGCGGAAGACGGTTCTTCGGTCGGAGCACGCGGCGATCGCCGGCAAGAGGTCCGCCAGTAGCATCTGCGACGCCGGCGGCGCGCGAGTGTTGTTTCTCCGTTGGCGTTTCCATGGTGCCATTGCGTTGTGGATGTGGAGCGTGCCGAGCGATCCACCGGCCCTATATATGGAGTACGTTTGTTATTCAGTTCATGAAACTAAAAGATTGCAAGTTAGTTAAGGATGTGGATGCGCCGGCCCTATTTAGACGGAACCACACATCTTTAAATTATACTATCACGGAATTGGGAGTAACTAACGCAATGTTATCACCTTTTTTATTTAAGCAAGGAAAATGTTGCAAATTAATTAATGTTTATAAACGGAAACTTGGATCACAAGATGTGGACGCATGCAAGTCTCCTCGGAAGAGCATGAGATTCTTAATTATCTGTCAATCGCACGACCCCAAACGGACGTCCGGTTAGACCGGTTTTTTTTTTGAGAAGGCAGTGGGTCCGCCCATATCCGCCTCTGTCCGTTGGATCGTGGGTGTGTCCAACGCGCGGCCGCACCCCAAATCATGTCCGTGTTGGACGTGATTAAAAAAACAGAAAAACTTGAATAAAATGCCCAAATAAATAAATAAACGCAAATTAAAAACCATAAAACATAAGTTAGGGTTGACGGCCACAAAACGGCCCAGTTTCACGTTCACATTACATTCCCATAATTAACATAAAAACAAAATAAAAAACGCCGGCCCGCGCGCTCCTGCCTTGCTTGTCGATGCCGTGGCCGCCACCATCTTCAATGGTCGCCGGTGTCGTCGTCGCTGACGAGGTCGACGTAGTGCGGCAGCGTCCAGAGATGGGCCGGCGGTCCGTGGTACGCGGGGGCGGGCTGGACGGCGGCAGGTGCCTGCACCACCTCCTCCCGTGGCAACGCGTCCCGCTCCGGTGAATGCGGTGGCGTGGGGCACCAGTTCACGCCCCCCACGGCCTCGGCCATCTCCGGAGCCGTGCACGACCAGCTCTAGTGCTGGCCCACCAGGCTCGGGTGAAACGCGGCCACCGGCGCCTCCTCCATCACCTCCTCCACCGCCACCATCTCCAGCTATGTGATGGCGACATCGCCGACCGCGGAGAGGGCCGTCATCTTCTCGAGGCCCTCCCATTGGCGCTCATCGTGCGTGCACATGGAGTCCTCCATGACATGCGCCATGAGATGGGCCTCCTCCTCCACTGGCATGCGAGGAGGTGGTGGTGGCGACGGAGATGGCGAAGGCGACGGCGTGGGCGTGAGGCCGCGCACCCGTCGACGTGGCCGTCGCGGCCCCGTCGACGTGCCGGCGAAAAAGGACGCCCGCCGCGTGTCGTGCTCGTCGTGTCCCACATGGGCGAGTCGGGGGCATACCTGGCGTCATAGTAGAGGTCGTCCGGGAGGAGGCGGCAACGATGCTCGATCTCCTGGCGGAGCGCACGGCCGCTCAACGGGACCGGCGGGATCGGCACGCGGTCGGCGGACAAATGCCAGTTGTTGGGGGAGGTGGACGTCGTTCTAGGGGTTGTGCATGATTTAAATACTATGTGTGGTGAAGATAGAGAAGAGCCAGACTATATGATTTTGTAGGGATAACTCTCTTTGGCCATGTTATTTTGAGAAGACATAATTGCTTTATTAGTATGCTTGAAGTATTATTATTCTTTATGACAACATGAACTTTTGCCTTGAATCTTTCGAATCTGAATATTCATACCACAATTAAGAAATTTTGCATTGAAATTATGCCAAGTAGAACTCCGCATCAAAAATTCTCTTTTTATCATTTACCTACTTGAGGACGAGCAGGAATTAAGCTTGGGGATGCCTGATACGTCTCCAATGTATCTATAATTTTTAATTGCTCCATGCTATATTATCTACTGTTTTGGACTATATTGGGCTTTATTTTCCACTTTTATATTATTTTTGGGACTAACCTATTAACCGGAGGCCCAGCCCAGAATTGCTGTTTTTTTGCCTATTTCAGTGTTTCGAAGAAACGGAATATCAAACGGAGTCCAAACAGAAAAATCCTTTTTGGAACGTGATTTTCTCACCGGATAAGACCCAGGAGACTTGGACCCTACGCTAAGGCATCGGAGAGGCGGTCACGAGGGTGGGGGGCGCCCCCCCCCCCCCAGGGCGCGCCCCCCTGCCTCGTGGGCCCCTCGAAGCTCCACCGACGTACTTCTTCCTCCTATATATATCCACGTACCCCCAAATGAACAGATGAGGAGCCAAAAACCTAATTCCACCGCCGCAACTTTCTGTATCCACGAGATCCCATCTTGGGGCCTGTTCCGGAGCTCCGCCGGAGAGGGCCGTCATCACAGAGGGCTTCTACATCATCATAGCCTCTCTGATGAAGTGTGAGTAGTTTACCTCAGACCTTCGGGTCCATAGTTATTAGCTAGATGGCTTCTTCTCTCTTTTTGGATCTCAATACAATGTTCTCCCCCTCTCTTGTGGAGATCTATTCGATGTAATCTTCTTCTTTTTGCGGTGTGTTTGTTGAGACCGATGAATTGTGGGTTTATGATCAAGTCTATCTATGAACAATATTTGAATCTTCTCTGAATTCTTTTATGTATGATTGGTTATCTTTGCAAGTCTCTTCGAATTATCCGTTTGGTTGGGCCAACTAGATTGGTAGTTCTTGCCATGGGAGAAGTGCCTAGCTTTGGGTTCGATCTTGCGGTGTCCTTTCCCAGTGACAGAAGGGGCAGCAAGGCACATATTGTATCGTTGCCATCGAGGATAACAAGATGGGGTTTATTTCATATTGCATCAATTTATCTCTCTGCATCATGTCATCTTGCTTAAAGCGTTACTCTGTTTTTAACTTAATACTCTAGATGCATGCTGGATAGCGGTCGATGAGTGGAGTAATAGTAGTAGATGCAGAATCATTTTGATCTACTTGTCACGGACGTGATGCCTATATACATGATCATGCCTATATATTCTCATAACTATGCTCAATTCTGTCAATTGCTCAACAGTAATTTGTTCACCACCGTAGAATACTTATGCTCTTGAGAGAAGCCACCAGTGAAACCTATGGCTCCCGGGTCTATTCTCATCATATCAATCTCCATTACTTTAATCTTTCTTTGCTTTTTACTTTGCCTTTTACATTTTACTTTGCATCTCTATATCAAAAATACCAAAAATATTATCTATCAGATCTCACTTTCATAAGTGACCGTGAAGGGATTGACAACCCCTAATCGCGTTGGTTGCGTTGAGCTCTTTGTGTTGTGTAGGTACGAGGGACTTGCGTGTGGCCTCCTACTGGATTGATACCTTGGTTCTCAAAAATGGAGGGAAATACTTACGCTACTCTGCTGCATCATCCTTTCCTCTTCGGGGAAATACAACGCAAGCTCAATAGGTAGCAAGAAGAATTTCTAGCGCCGTTGCCGGGGAGTCTACGCAAAAAGTCAACATACCAAGTACCCAACACAATCCCTATCTCCCGCATTACATTAGTTGCTATTTGCCTCTCGTTTTCCTCTCCCCCACTTCACCCTTGCCGTTTTATTCGCCCTCCTTTCCGTTCGCCTTTATGTCTTTCTTGGCTCGTTTTCTCGCTTGGTTGAAATAGTTGGGTATTTATTCCTTAACGAAGAAGCTAATATCTATGGATCCTCATCCGCTTGCCAATCTTTTTAAGAGATCCAATTATGATGAACCAATTCCTAGTGATTTGGATGCATTAGATTATCTTTATAATCTTTGGCCTGAAATCCGTAAATCTGAAAATTGTGATGAAGTGCTTCGCGATAGATCTTTGAATGAAAAGCATGATTGCAATGATTTTATTATAAATTCTCTTGATGTCAATTGTGCTAATAGTATGCAAAACCCTAAGCTTGGGGATGCTAGTTTTGCTATGTCTACTACTCGTTGCAATGATCATGATTGGGGTGATTCTTCTTATGATCTTGAAAATTTATTTAAACCCCATGATGAATATAAGATTGGTAATAGTGTTACAATAATATTGAAAGTGCGTTTGGAAGAGTGTCAACTTTAGATCCCACATATTTGGATAACATTCAATCTTATGAAATTTTTGATAAAAATGGGCTTGGAGAAATCATGACTTTAGTTAATAATAATCCCACTATTTTGGAAGAGTGTCAACTTCGCATGCATGTGGATCATGTTGAGAATATGTTTTGTGATAGCTATATTGTTGAATTTGCTTATGATCCTACATGTAATTATTATGAGAGAGGAAAATATGGTTGTAGAAATTTTCATGTTGCTAAATTACCTCTCGTTATGTTGAGATTACTATTGTTCCTTTCCGCTTCCTTGCATATGCTAGTTTTTGCTTGCTACGATAATTTGTTTGCCTATAATATGCCTTTGCATAGGAAGTATGTTAGACTTAAGTGTGTTTGTCACATGTTTTATGATGCTCTCTTTGTGCCTAAATTCTTGTCTTTCTTGTGAGCATCATTAAAATTATCAATGCCTAGCTAAAAGGCTCTAAAGAAAAGCGCTTGTTGGGAGACAACCCAATATTTTCCCTTCCTGATTAGTAATAAATAACCCATCTACCTTTTGTTTGGATGTGGTTTTGTATTTTAATTAGTGTTTGTGCCAAGTTAGACCTATTGGATCTTCTTGGATGATAGTTATTTGATCTTGCTGTAATTTCCAGAAACTTTGCGTTCAGTGCCCGAATTATTAAAAATCATCAGAACGTGATAAAATACTGATTCCAATTGCTTCTAATCAATAAACAAATTTCCTAGGTCCTCTAATTTTGGTAGAAATTTTTGGGTTCCAGAAGTTTGCGTTAGTTACAGATTACTACAGACTGTTCTGTTTTTGACAGATTCTGTTTTTCGTGTGTTGTTTGCTTATTTTGATGAATCTATGGTTAGTAAAATATGTTATGATCCATCGAGAAGTTGGAATACAGTAGGTTTAACACCAATATAAATAAAGAATGAGTTCATTACAGTACTTTGAAGTGGTCTTTTGTTTTCTTTCTCTAATGGAGCTCACGAGATTTCTATTGAGTTTTGTGTTGTGAAGTTTTCAAGTTTTGGGTGAATTCTTTTGATGGATTAGGAAACAAGGAGTGGCAAGAGCCTAAGCTTGGGGATGCCCATGGCACCCCAAAGATAATCCAAGGACACCAAAAAGTCAAATCTTGGCGATGCCCCGGAAGGCATCCCCTCTTTCGGCCACTTCCATCGGTAATTTACTTGGAGCTATATTTTTATTCACCAACATGATATGTGTTTTGCTTGGAGCGTCTTTATTATTTGTGTCTTTGTTTGTTAGTGTGACACAATCATCCTTGCTGTACACACCTTTTGAGAGAGCCATACATGAATTAGAATTTTATAGAATACTCTATGTGCTTCACATATATCTTTTGAGCTATGTAGTTTTGCTCTATGTGCTTCACTTATATCTTTTGAGCGTTATAATTTTTCTCTATGTGCTTTACTTAGATCTTTTAGAGCACAGTGGTTGTTTGTTTTAAAGAAACTATTGATCTCTCATGCTTCACTTAAATTATTTTGAGAGTCTTAATAGCATGGTAATTTGCTTAATAATAACATGCTTGGTGTTCAAGATTTGTGAAATTTTCTTTTCAGTGCGTTGAATACTAAGAGAAGATTGAAGCATGATAATTGTTTTGAGATATGGAGGTGATAATATTAGAGCCATGCTAGTTTATTAGTTGTGAATTTGAAGAATACTTGTGTTAAAGTTGGTGATTCCCATAGCATGCACGTATGGTGAACCGTTATGTGATGAAGTCGGAGCATGATTTATTTATTGATTGTCTTCCTTATGAGTGGCGGTCGGGGACGAGTGATGGTCTTTTCCTACCAATCTATCCCCCTAGGAGCATGCGCGTAATACTTTGCTTTGATAACTTCTAGATTTTTGCAATAAGTATATGAGTTCTTTATGACTAATGTTGAGTCCATGGATTATACACACTTTTTCCCATCCTTCCACCATTGCTAGCCTCTCTAATACCGCGCACCTTTCGCCGGTATCATACACCCACCATATACCTTCCTCAAAACAGCCACCATACCTACCTATCATGGCATTTCCATAGCCATTCCGAGATATATTGTCATGCAACTTTCCACCGTTCCGTTTATTATGACACGCTCCATCATTGTAATATTGCTAGCATGATCATGTAGTAGACATCGTATTTGTGGCAAAGCCACCATTCATAATTCTTTCATAAATGTCACTCTTGATTAATTGCATATCCCGGTACACCGCCGGAGGCATTCATATAGAGTCATATTTGTTGTAAGTATCGAGTTGTAATTGATGAGTTGTAAGAAAAATAAAAGTGTGATGATCATCATTTTTTAGAGCATTATCCCGAGTGAGGAAAGAATGATGGAGACTATGATTCCCCCATAAGTCAGGATGAGAGTCCAGACGAAAAATAAAATAAAATAAAAAAGAGGCCATAAAAAAAGAGAAAAGGCCCAAATAAAAAATGAGAGAAAAAGAGAGAAGGAACAATGTTACTATCCTTTTACCACACTTGTGCTTCAAAGTAGCACCATGATCTTTATGATAGAGAGTCTCTCGTTATGTCACTTTCATATACTAGCGGGAATTTTTCATTATAGAACTTGGCTTGTATATTCCAATGATGGGCTTCCTCAAAATGCCCTAGGTCTTCGTGAGCAAGCGAGTTGGATGCACACCCACTTAGTTTCTTTTGATGAGCTTTCATATACTTATAGCTCTAGTGCATCCGTTGCATGGCAATCCCTACTCACTCACATTAATATCTATTGATGGGCATCTCCATAGCCCGTTGATACGCCTAGTTGATGTGAGACTATGTTCCCCTCTTTTTGTCTCCTCCACAACCACCATTCAATTCCACCTATAAGTGCTATATCCATGGCTCACGCTCATGCGTTGCGTGAAGATCGAAAAAGTTTTGAAAAAGTTAGAGTATGAAACAATTGCTTGGCTTGTCATCGGGGTTGTGCATGATTTAAATACTTTGTGTGTTGAAGATAGAGCATAGCCAGACTATATGATTTTGTAGGGATAACTTTCTTTGGCCAAGTTATTTTGAGAAGACATAATTGCTTTATTAGTATGCTTGAAGTATTATTATTCTTTATGACAACATGAACTTTTGTCTTGAATCTTTCGAGTCTGAATATTCATACCACAATTAAGAAATTTTGCATTGAAATTATGCCAAGTAGCACTCCGCATCAAAAATTCTCTTTTTATCATTTACCTACTCGAGGACGAGCAGGAATTAAGCTTGGGGATGCCTGAAACGTCTCCAATGTATCTATAATTTTTTATTGCTCCATGCTATATTATCTACTGTTTTGGACTATATTGGGCTTTATTTTCCACTTTTTTATTATTTTTGGGACTAACCTATTAACCGGAGGCCCAGCCCAGAATTGCTGTTTTTTTGCCTATTTCACTGTTTCGAAGAAAGGGAATATCAAATGGAGTCCAAACAAAAAAAATCCTTTTTGGAACGTGATTTTCTCACCGGATAAGACCCAGGAGACTTGGACCCTACGCCAAGGCATCAGAGAGGCGGTCACGAGGGTGGGGGCGCCCCCCCTAGGGCGCGCCCCTGCCTCATGGGCCCCTCGAAGCTCCACTGACATACTTCTTCCTCCTATATATATCCACGTACCCCCAAACGAACAGATGAGGAGCCAAAAACCTAATTCCGCCGCCGCAACTTTCTGTACCCATGAGATCCCATCTTGGGGCCTGTTCTGGAGCTCCGCCGGAGAGGGTCGTCATCACGGAGGGATTCTACATCATCATAGCCTCTCCGATGAAGTGTGAGTAGTTTACCTCAGACCTTCGGGTTCATAGTTATTAGCTAGATGGCTTCTTCTCTCTTTTTGGATCTCAATACAATGTTCTCCCCCTCTCTTGTGGAGATCTATTCGATGTAATCTTCTTCTTTTTGCCGTGTGTTTGTTGAGACTGATGAATTGTGGGTTTATGATCAAGTCTATCTATGAACAATATTTGAATCTTCTCTAAATTCTTTTATGTATGATTGGTTATCTTTGCAAGTCTCTTCAAATTATCCATTTGTTTTGGCCAACTGGATTGGTAGTTCTTGCCATGGGAGAAGTGCTAAGCTTTGGGTTCGATCTTGCGGTGTCCTTTCCGAGTGACAGAAGGGGGAGCAAGGCATGTATTGTATTGTTGCCATCGAGGATAACAAGATGGGTTTATTTCATATTGCATGAATTTATCTCTCTGCATCATGTCATCTTGCTTAAAGCGTTACTCTGTTTTTAACTTAACACTCTAGATGCATGCTGGATAGCGGTCGATGAGTGGAGTAATAGTAGTAGATGCAGAATCGTTTTGATCTACTTGTCACGGACGTGATGCCTATATACATGATCATGCCTATATATTCTTATAACTATGCTCAATTCTGTCAATTGCTCAACAGTAATTTGTTCACCACCGTAGAATACTTATGCTCTTGAGAGAATCCACCAGTGAAACCTATGGCTCCCGGGTCTATTCTCATCATATCAATCTCCATTACTTTAATCTTTCTTTGCTTTTTACTTTGCCTTTTACATTTTACTTTGCATCTCTATATCAAAAATACCAAAAATATTATCTATTAGATCTCACTTTCGTAAGTGACCGTGAATGGATTGACAACCCCTAATCGCGTTGGTTGCGTTGAGCTCTTTGTGTTGTGTAGGTACGAGGGACTTGCGCGTGGCCTCCTACTGGATTGATACCTTGGTTCTCAAAAACCGAGGGAAATACTTACGCTACTCTGCTGCATCATCCTTTCCTCTTCAAGGAAATCCAACGCAAGCTCAATAGGTAGCAAGAAGAATTTCTAGCGCCGTTGCCGGGGAGTCTACGCAAAAAGTCAACATACCAAGTACCCAACACAATCCCTATCTCCCGCATTACATTAGTTGCTATTTGCCTCTCGTTTTCCTCTCCCCCACTTCACCCTTGCCGTTTTATTCGCCCTCCTTTCCGTTCGCCTTTATGTCTTTCTTGGCTCGTTTTCTCGCTTGGTTGAAATAGTTGGGTATTTATTCCTTAACGAAGAAGCTAATATCTATGTATCCTCATCCGATTGCCAATCTTTTTAAGAGATCCAATTATGATGAACCAATTCCTAGTGATTTGGATGCATTAGATTATCTTTATAAGCTTTGGCCTGAAATCCGTAAATCTGAAAATTGTGATGAAGTGCTTCGCGATAGATCTTTGAATGAAAAGCATGATTGCAATGATTTTATTATAAATTCTCTTGATGTCAATTGTGCTAATAGTATGCAAAACCCTAAGCTTGGGGATGCTAGTTTTGCTATGTCTACTACTCGTTGCAATGATCATGATTGGGGTGATTCTTCTTATGATCTTGAAAATTTATTTAAACCCCATGATGAATATAAGATTGCTAATAGTGTTTGCAATAATATTGAAAGTGGGTTTGGAAGAGTGTCAATAGATCCCAGATATTTGGATAACATTCAATCTTATGAAATTTTTGATAAAAATGGGCTTGGAGAAATCATGACTTTAGTTAATAATAATCCCACTATTTTGGAAGAGTGTCAACTTCGCATGCATGTGGATCGTGTTGAGAATATGTTTTGTGATAGCTATATTGTTGAATTTGCTTATGATCCTACATGTAATTATTATGAGAGAGGAAAATATGGTTGTAGAAATTTTCATGTTGCTAAATTACCTCTCGTTATGTTGATATTACTATTGTTCCTTTCCGCTTCCTTGCATATGCTAGTTTTTGCTTGCTACGATAATTTATTTGCCTATAATATGCATTTGCATAGGAAGTATGTTAGACTTAAGTGTGTTTGTCACATGTTTTATGATGCTCTCTTTGTGCCTCAATTCTTGTCTTTCTTGTGAGCATCATTAAAATTATCAATGCCTAGCTAAAAGGCTCTAAAGAAAAGCACTTGTTGGGAGACAACCCAATATTTTTCCTTCCTGATTAGTAATAAATAACCCATCTACCTTCTGTTTGGATGTGGTTTTGTGTTTTAATTAGTGTTTGTGCCAAGTTAGACCTATTGGATCTTCTTGGATGATAGTTATTTGATCTTGCTGTAATTTCCAGAAACTTTGTGTTCAGTGCCCGAATTATTAAAAATCATCAGAGCGTGATAAAATACTGATTCAAATTGCTTCTGATCAATAAACAAATTTCCTAGGTCTTCTAATTTTGGTAGAAATTTTTGGGTTCCAGAAGTTTGCGTTAGTTACAGATTACTACAGACTGTTCTGTTTTTGACAGATTCTGTTTTTCGTGTGTTGCTTGCTTATTTTGATGAATCTATGGTTAGTAAAATATGTTATGATCCATCGAGAAGTTGGAATACAGTAGGTTTAACACCAATATAAATAAATAATGAGTTCATTACAGTACTTTGAAGTGGTCTTTTGTTTTCTTTCTCTAACGGAGCTCACGAGATTTCTATTGAGTTTTGTGTTGTGAAGTTTTCAAGTTTTGGATGAATTCTTTTGATGGATTAGGGAACAAGGAGTGGCAAGAGCCTAAGGTTTGGGATGCCCATGGCGCCCCCAAGATAATCCAAGGACACCAAAAAGTCAAATCTTGGGGATGCCCCGGAAGGCATCCCCTCTTTCGTCCACTTCCATCGGTAATTTACTTGGAGCTATATTTTTATTCACCAACATGATATGTGTTTTTCTTGGAGCGTCTTGTATTATTTGTGTCTTTGTTTGTTAGTGTGCCACAATCATCCTTACTGTACACACCTTTTGAGAGAGCCATACATGAATTGGAATTTGATAGAATACTCTATGTGCTTCACTTATATCTTTTGAGCTATGTAGTTTTGCTCTATGTGCTTCACTTATATCTTTTGAGCGTTATAATTTTTCTCTATGTGCTTTACTTAGATCTTTTAGAGCACGGTGGTGGTTTGTTTTAAAGAAACTATTGATCTCTCATGCTTCACTTAAATTATTTTGAGAGTCTTAATAGCATGGTAATTTGCTTAATAATAACATGCTTGGTGTTCAAGATTTGTGAAATTTTCTTTTGAGCGCGTTGAATACTAAGAGAAGATTGAAGCATGATAATTGTTTTGAGATATGGAGGTGATAATATTAGAGCCATGCTAGTTTAGTAGTTGTGAATTTGAAGAATACTTGTGTTAAAGTTGGTGATTCCCGTAGCATGCACGTATGGTGAACCGTTATGTGATGAAGTCGGAGCATGATTTATTTATTGATTGTCTTCCTTATGAGTGGCGGTCGGGGACGAGTGATGGTCTTTTCCTACCAATCTATCCCCCTAGGAGCATGCGCGTAATACTTTTCTTTGATAACTTCTAGATTTTTGCAATAAGTATATGAGTTCTTTATGACTAATGTTGAGTCCATGGATTATACGCAGTTTTTCCCATCCTTCCACCATTGCTAGCCTCTCTAATACCGCACACCTTTCGCCAGTATCATACACCCACCATATACCTTCCTCAAAATAGCCACCATACCTACCTATCATGGCATTTCCATAGCCATTCCGAGATATATTGCCATGCAACTTTCCACCGTTCCGTTTATTATGACACGCTCCATCATTGTCATATTGCTAGCATGATCATGTAGTTGACATCGTATTTGTGGCAAAGCCACCATTCATAATTCTTTCATAAATGTCACTCTTGATTCATTGCATATCCCGGTACACCGCCGGAGGCATTCATATAGAGTCATATTTGTTCTAAGTATCGAGTTGTAATTGATGAGTTGTAAGAAAAATAAAAGTGTGATGATCATCATTTTTTAGAGCATTGTCTCAAGTGAGGAAAGAATGATGGAGACTATGATTCCCCCATAAGTCGGGATGAGAGTCCGGACGAAAAATAAAAAATAAGAAAAAAAAGAGGCCATAAAAAAAGAGAAAAGGCCCAAATAAAAAAATGAGAGAAAAAGAGAGAAGGGACAATGTTACTATCCTTTTACCACACTTGTGCTTCAAAGTAGCACCATGATCTTCATGATAGAGAGTCTCTCGTTATGTCACTTTCATATACTAGCGGGAATTTTTTATTATAGAACTTGGCTTGTATATTCCAATGATGGGCTTCCTCAAAATGCCCTAGGTCTTCGTGAGCAAGCGAGTTGGATGCACACCCACTTAGTTTCTTTTGATGACCTTTCATATACTTATAGCTCTAGTGCATCCGTTGCATGGCAATCCCTACTCACTCACATTAATATCTATTGATGGGCATCTCCATAGCCCGTTGATACGCCTAGTTGATGTGAGACTATCATCCCCTCTTTTTGTCTTCTCCACAACCACCATTCTATTCCACCTATAAGTGTTATATCCATGGCTCACGCTCATGTATTGCGTGAAGATCGAAAAAGTTTTGAAAAAGTTAGAGTATGAAACAATTGCTTGCCTTGTCATCGGGGTTGTGCATGATTTAAATACTTTGTGTGGTGAAGATAGAGCATAGCCAGACTATATGATTTTGTAGGGATAACTTTCTTTGGCCATGTTATTTTGAGAAGACATAATTGCTTTATTAGTATGCTTGAAGTATTATTATTCTTTATGACAACATGAACTTTTGTCTTGAATCTTTCGAATCTGAATATTCATACCACAATTAAGAAATTTTGCATTAAAATTATGCCAAGTAGCACTCTGCATCAAAAATTCTCTTTTTATCATTTACCTACTCGAGGACGAGCAGGAATTAAGCTTGGGGATGCCTGATACGTCTCCAACGTATCTATAATTTTTTATTTCACCATGCTATATTATCTACTGTTTTGGACTATATTGGGCTTTATTTTCCACTTTTATATTATTTTTGGGACTAACCTATTAACCGGAGGCCCAGCCCAGAATTGCTGTTTTTTGCCTATTTCAGTGTTTCGAAGAAACGGAATATCAAACGGAGTCCAAACAGAAAAATCCTTTTTGGAACGTGATTTTCTCACCGGATAAGACCTAGGAGACTTGGACCCTACGCCAAGGCATCGGAGAGGCGGTCACGAGGGTGGGGGGTGCCCCCCCTAGGGCGCGCCCCCTTGCCTCATGGGCCCCTCGAAGCTCCACCGACGTACTTCTTCCTCCTATATATATCCACGTACCCCCAAACAAACAAATGAGGAGCCAAAAACCCAATTCTACCGCCGCAATTTCGGGTCCATAGTTATTAGCTAGATGGCTTCTTCTCTCTTTTTGGATCTCAATACAATGTTCTCCCCCTCTCTTGTGGAGATCTATTCGATGTAATCTTCTTCTTTTTGCGGTGTGTTTGTTGAGACCGATGAATTGTGGGTTTATGATCAAGTCTATCTATGAACAATATTTGAATCTTCTCTGAATTCTTTTATGTATGATTGGTTATCTTTGCAAGTCTCTTCGAATTATCCGTTTGGTTGGGCCAACTAGATTGGTAGTTCTTGCCATGGGAGAAGTGCTTAGCTTTGGGTTTGATCTTGCGGTGTCCTTTCCCAGTGACAGAAGGGGCAGCAAGGCATGTATTGTATCATTGCCATCGAGGATAACAAGATGGGGTTTATTTCATATTGCATGAATTTATCTCTCTACATCATGTCATCTTGCTTAAAGCGTTACTCTGTTTTTAACTTAATACTCTAGATGCATGCTGGATAGCGGTCGATGAGTGGAGTAATAGTAGTAGATGCAGAATCGTTTCGATCTACTTGTCACGGACGTGATGCCTATATACATGATCATGCCTAGATATTTTCATAACTATGCTCAATTCTGTCAATTGCTTAACAGTAATTTGTTCACCCATCGTAGAATATCTATGCTCTTGAGAGAAGCCACTAGTGAAACCTATGGCCCCCTGGTCTATTCTCATCATATCAATCTCCATTACTTTAATCTTGCTTTGCCTTTTACATTTTACTTCGCATCTTATATCAAAAATACTAAAAATATTATCTATGTGATCTGACTTTTGTAAGTGACCGTGAAGGGATTGACAACCCCTAATCGCGTTGGTTGCGTTGAGCTCTTTGTGTTGTGTAGGTACGAGGGACTTGCGCGTGGCCTCCTACTGGATTGATACCTTGGTTCTCAAAAACTGAGGGAAATACTTATGCTACTCTGCTGCATCATCCTTTCCTCTTCGGGGAAATCCAACGCAAGCTCAATAGGTAGGAAGAAGAATTTCTGGCGCCGTTGCCGGGGAGTCTACGCAAAAAGTCAACATACCAAGTACCCAACACAATCCCTATCTCCCGCATTACATTAGTTGCCATTTTCCTCTCGTTTTCTGACAGGACCCCGATTCCAAGCCACATCGATCTAGTCGGTAACACCTCATATCACTTTGCGGCCTCATGCACGGTATCCCACGGGTGTCGCCTTACCATGGCCCGGGACCGTTCGCGCCTTTTGGCTCACGTATATGATAGTGTCGCTAGCATCCATATGACAGAGAACCCGGGCCGACATGGCTAGTCGTGAACCCAAGGCGGCACAGACCTATGGAGACAGGCATACATGAATCACATCGAGCATGTCGGTCATCAGCGAGTGATTCCGTGCTGTAGCACTGGGCTAACAGGACTTCTGGGAACCCGGGCTGTAGCAGGCTAGGCAGGACTCCGAAAGTCACCGCGTGACATTTCCCCGAAGGGACAAACATAGGAACAAAGTGAAACACATGTCGGCCAGTCAAGTGTCCTGAACAGTAGTGCTGGGCTAGCAGGACTCCGGTGAACCGGGCTGTAGCGGACTACTATGGCTCGAGTGACACTAGACTACATTTCCCCATAAGAAAGGCTGCCAAGTATAAACAACTAGATTGTCGGATCCCACTCATACCAAGCATTTCAATCATACACACAATATGCCCGATATGAGTACACACAACATGGCATCACAACAAAACTCTACAACTCAAGTACTTTATTTAAAGGCTCCAGAGAGCCATACATAACATATTCATACAGACAGGGGTCACATGACCCGACACTCAAGTCATACAATCATACAAGCACATGCGGAAGCAACTAGTCTGAGTACAGACACTAGAAAGAAAGAAGGCTTCTCGAGGCCTGTCTATCTACATAGGGCCCTCCATGGCCGGGATCACCACCTGGGTGGATAGTCACTCGTTGACATCAAGGTCTACATAAAACCCATCGGAGGGGGCAGTGTTGTCGTCTGAAAACAATAAATAAGCAAACATGAGTACAAGGTACTCAGCAAGTCTTACATCAGAACCTACTATACATGCTCATTCTCAAGAAGGTGGTGGGGTTATTGCAGCAAGCCAGCTTTGACTCTTGGCTAAGCTATCCTACGGAACTTCTCTAGTAAAATAGTTTTCGCACACGAGTCCACTACTCACCAACACAATACTCCACCGGGAATCCTCCCTCGTCATCCTACGAGAGGGCCATCCTCGGTACTCACACTTATCTTGAGTCTTTTAGTAGTATCCATTAACTTGTCTATGAACTGTGTAGGCAACCAAGTAGTCCTTTCCCACGGACGCGGCTATTCGAATAGTTTTATACCTTGCAGGGGTGTACTTCCTCATACACGCTTTCACCACTTACCGCCATTTACACGACATGTACTCGGCAACCTTCAAGCGGAAGCCCAGCGAGGGTGTCGGCCACGGCCTACCTAAACACTTAAGTCTCTAGTCCAGGTTTATCGCCTATCCAGGTTCCATCCGCAGGGAGTCCGGCCGAGGTTTCCACATACGGCCCTGAACGATGTGAACAGGGTCCCGAGACGCCAAACGGGCGCCCGGCATACCCGGCCACGGTGTATCTACCGCAACATAGCCCACCCCTAGGGTCTGCGCTACGCACGGCCGCCAACACATAACCTACAAACACCGGAAACTATTTGCAACTCCTGGACAGAGTACTAGGGTGATTAAGAAGCCGAGAGGGTCCATTGGTTTCGGGCCCAATGTACGGTAGTAACTGCATCTTAAATCACACATACAGTTCTTAGTTCTTATGGACGACCTCAATGAAACAACCCACCATGTACTCCTACATGGCCTCTCATCGATACCTTTACCAAAACATGTTCAACACATTCCTCATATTATCGACATAATCATATCACTCTAGCCCATCACCCAGATGAAGCAGACCTGACACAACTCTAAGCATAGCAGGCATAGCAAGGTAGGAATCACATACATGGCTCAATCAACTCCTACACATGCTAGTGGGTTTCATCTAGTTACTGTGGCAATGACAGGTCATGCAGAGGATAAGGGTTCAACTACCGCAGCACACAGTAGTTTGAATCGCGATGTCTTAATGCAGTAAACAAGAGCAGAAGCGAGAACATGGGTTGTATCGAAATGATCAATGGTTGCTTGCCTGATGGAGTGGTAGTGGGATACTGTCCTTCAGTTGGATACTCGTGAATATCCTCGGAGGCAGAACCTACTACGAAGAACACATCGGAACACAATCAACACATGACGATATGCAACAATATGATGCATGCTATGACATGGCAATATGAATGTGTCTTGGCCTAATGCAAGCTAAAACAGAAAGGAATGAACTCATTTGAATCAAAGATTCAAATACTAGCTCATTAAACATGGCCTTATTAGTGCATTACCTTATTCTGCTTAAACAGCAAGTTAAACTTGTTTTGTCATGCATGAAACCATTACAGATGGATAATTTTAATTTTTTCGATAATTTTTCATATACAAATTATTTCATTTGGAGTTATGGTTGAATTTCTATGATTTTTAGAAGTTTTAAACATTTTCTGGAATTTCCTGAATAAAAATAAATCCAGAAAATGCATTACTGCGTCAGCATTGCGTCATGCTGACCTCAGCAGGTCAACAGACCCGGTCCAGGTCAAACCTGACCAGTGGGTCCCGCGTGTCAGTGTCATTAGTCTAACTAGTTTTTAGTAAGTCCTAATCCTACTTAATTAGCAGGCGGGTCCCATTTGTCATTGACCCAGTGGGGTCAAACTGGGCCCACCCGGGGGTTAACTCGGTCAGCGGGGTCAAACCCCTGGTTGGCAGGTCAAACCCGCCGGTGACTCGACGCCGGCGAGGCCTGAGACGGTGGCGCGGCTCGGAAAACGCCCACAGGGCACGGGCGAGGCCGTTCTTGGGCTCGTTGGAGAGCTCTTGCAGGCGCGCATCTAGTGGTGGTGGAGGCCGAGCCTATGGTGGCCGGAGACAACGACGACGAGCTCCAAGGCGGCGGCCGGAGTTCGGCCATGTGCGGGGTTTGGGCTGCGGCGTGCAAACGCGGAAACTGAGGCGCTAGCGAGGCACTACGCGATGCGGCAAGCATGTTGCGTAGCACGGGATGACCAAATGGTCGCCGTATTGACGCTGGCGACAAGCTCAAGCAGATACGTGCTTCGGCCATGGTGGAACTATGGCACAGAGGGTGCAAACGCGTGGGAAAGAGGAGGGGGAAAGCGGCGGAGCTCACAGGGAGGTCGATGAGCAGATCAGTGGGCTCGGGGGCGACCGGAGCGAGGCGAATCGATGAACAGCGTCCGGCGGGTACCGAGGTTGAAGACGGCCCGATGGCGGCGATGCAGGGCTTCCGGCGAAGCGTGGCTCGGTGGGGAGGGCGAGGGCGTCGCGGCGGAGCTTCTGGACATGTCAGAGAGGCGAGGGGGTGGCTCTGGTGGCAACTACGGCGAACGGCGGCGAGGGTCGCGCTCGGCCATCGCGAGAGAGGGTGAGGGAGACGAGGGGAAGAGTGAGGGAGGATGAGAGGGGGACGTGGGGGTCGGCGTGGCATCCCTGGACGTCTCCAGGACGCCGGCAGAAGCAGGAGGTGGCCGGCGCGTGGCCGGCGCGCGGCGAGCACGCGCCCCTGCCTTCTGGCGCGAGGAGGACGACGACTGGCAAGCCAGTCGGCTGGGCCGAGCCAGGTGGGCTGGGCCAGCACAGGTAAGGCCCAGGTAGTTTCCCTCTCTCTCTTTTTTCTGTTTTGTTTTACTTTTTCTATTTAACTGCAACTGTTGAGCTTTATTAAAAATACTAAAACGTTTCCAAAAATCCTGAAAATAATTGTGGGCTCTGTTTAGAATATATCCAACAGCAAACATTTATTTCCAGAATTATTTGAGCACTTAAATTATTTTATAGCATTTAAATGCCCAAACTCAAATACTTATGATTTAATTCAATGACCTTCTGTTGACCTAGAAAATTGTGCACCAATTTTGCCAGAGGTTCTAAGCCAAGACAAAGAGAGTGAACTTTTTAGAAGTGCATTTCAGGTTCATTGAAAATAATTTTAGTAAACCCTAGTTGTTTCCAGGGGGCTGGGGGTTCTGTCTTCCCCATTTCAAATTTAGGAGGAAATTAAACATGATGCACACTCTAATGCTTGAACTAAACTAGGGTGTGACAACTCACCCCCACTCAAAAGAATCTCGTCCCGAGATTTAGGATCCTCCGGGAAGAAGGTGGGGTACTTGAGTCGAAGACGATCCTCCTTTTCCCAAGTGGCTTCTTTCTCGGAATGGTGTGACCATTGAACCTTGAGAAACTTGATATTACGACATCGAGTGGTACGCTCGGCTTGATCAAGGATACGAACGGGATATTTTCGATAGGAGAGGTTATCTTGTAGATCAAGCGTTTTGTGGTCCACTCCATGGATAGGATCCGCGAAGCAACGCCTGAGTTGTGAAACGTGGAAGACATTGTGAACTCTGGAAAGATGCGGAGGTAGTTCCAATTGGTAGGAAACTTCTCCTCGTTTGGCAAGGATGCGAAAGGGTCCAATGTAATGAGGAGCCAATTTGCCTTTGATACCGAAACGATGTGTTCCCTTTAACGGAGTACCCCGAAGGTAAGCCTTCTCATCGACTTCATAAGTCATAGGCTTATGTTTACGATCATATTGACTCTTTTGACGAGATTGGGCTGTTTTTAATTTCTCACGAATAACACGAACCTGCTCTTCTGCTTCCTGAATCATATCCGGGCCAAAGAGTTGTCTTTCCCTGTTTTCTGACCAGTTAAGAGGCGTTCGACATTTTCGTCCAAGAGAACTTCGAAAGGAGCTTTGCCCAAGCTAGCTTGATAACTATTGTTATAAGCAAACTCCGTGAATGGGAGGCTTTTCTCCCAACCCATTCCAAACGGGATAACAGAAGCTCGGAGCATATCTTCCAGAATTTGATTGACTCGCTCTACTTGACCACTTGATTGAGGATGGAAGGCGGTGCTAAAAGAGAGATGAGTCCCCATAGCATTTTGGAAACTTTCCCAAAATTGAGAGGTAAAGAGACTCCCACGGTCTGAGTTAATTTCCAATGGGACACCATGAAGAGACACTATTCGGGAGATGTATAGTTCGGCTAGCTGGCTAGCGGTGATACTCTCACGAACAGGTAGGAAATGGGCTACTTCGGAAAGTCGGTCGATCACGACGAAGATGGCATTATTCCCTCTCTTGGTCCTGGGAAACCCAGTGATGAAATCCATACTGATTTTATCCCATTTCCATTCAGGAATAGCCAAAGGTTGAAGGGTGCCAGCAGGCCGTTGATGCTCTACTTTAACACGACGACAAACGTCGCAATTAGCAATGTATTGAGCGATTTCTCTCTTCATCCTAGTCCACCAAAACCTCTGGCGTAGGTCTTGATACATTTTAGTACTACCGGGATGAATGGTGAGAGGGGATTCATGAGCTTCCTTAAGGATCAGCCGCCTCAGGTTTCGTGCCTTTGGAACCACTAAGCGATTTCAAAAGTATACGACACCTTGATCATCAATGGAGAAACAATTCGCGACTCCTTTCGTAATGTTTCTCTTAATACGGGAGATTCCCGGATCTACCTTCTCTGCCTTGATGATCTGATCCATAAGGGTAGGTTTCGCCACCAGGGTAGATAGGAATCCTCGAGGAACAATGTGAAGATTAAGCTTACTAAATTCCTCATGGAGAAGTGGTTGACTTTGTTGTAACATCAGGTTGTTACAATAGGATTTACGACTTAGTGCATCAGCCATGACATTGGCTTTGCCCGGGGTGTAAGTTATTCCTAAGTCCTAATCCGAGATCAACTCAACCCAACGTCTTTGCCTGAGATTCAAATCTGGTTGGGTGAAGATATATTTCAAACTTTGGTGATCGGTGAAGATCTCGCAACGATTACCGAGGAGGTAATGTCGCCAAGTTTTAAGTGCATGGACTACAGCTGCCAGCTCTAGATCATGTGTGGGATAATTTTCCTCATGTGGATGTAATTGCCGTGAAGCATAGGCAATTACCTGACGATCTTGCATGAGTATGCAACCTAGTCCTTGTCGCGAGGCGTCGCAATAGATAATAAAGTCCTTGGAGAAATCTGGTGGTACCAGTACGGGAGCAGATGTCAGGCGTCTTTTCAGTTCCTGAAAGCTAAACTCGCACTGTGGAGTCCACTCGAACTTTTTATCTTTCTTGAGGAGTTCAGTTAGAGGTTTAGCAACCTTGGAGAAATTCTTTACGAAGCGGCGGCAATAGCTCGCTAAGCCAAGGAAAGTCCGAACTTGCTTAACCGTCTCAGGTGGAGTCCAATCAAGGACGGCTTGAACTCGCTCGGGATTGACAGCAATACCCTTACCAGAGATTACATGGCCTAGATAGGTCACTTCTAGCAACCAAAATTCACACTTGGAGAATTTGGCATAAAGGCGATGCTCTTGAAGTTTCATCAATACCAACCTTAGATGTTCGGCATGTTCCTCTTCATTCTTGGAGTAGATGAGTATGTCATCGAGGTATACTACGACGAATTTATCCAAGTACTCCATGAAGACCGAGTTCATTAACCGAGAGAAGGTAGCTGGGGCATTGGTTAAACCGAAGGACATGACGGTGTACTCGTATTGGCCATAACGAGTAACAAAGGCTATTTTGGGAATGTCCCCGTTTCTGATTTTGATTTGATGGTAGCCCAACCTCAAATCCATCTTGGAGAAGATTGAGGATCCAGCGAGCTGATCATACAGATCGTTGATCCTGGGAAGCGGGTATTTGTTCTTGATGGTGACCAAGTTGACAGGTCGGTAATCCACAACCATTCGATCCATTCCATCCTTCTTCTTAACGAAGAGGACGGGGCAAGCCCAAGGAGAGGAACTAGGACGGATGAAACCCTTTTTCAAGGACTCATCGAGTTGGTTCTTAAGCTCGGCTAGTTCTAAGGGTGCCATCTTGTAGGGTCTTCTAGAAATTGGAACGGTTCCCGGAACAAGGTCTATCACAAACTCGACATCCCTGTCAGGTGGAACACCTGGCAATTCTTCTGGAAAGACATCCGGAAAATCTCGGACTACCGGAACATCCTCAAGGTCTGGAAGGGGGTTGGCATTTAGGGAGTAAAGTTGGCGCTTGGCCACTCGAGTTAAGACATTGACTGTCTTGCCCGATGGGTGAGTAAGTTGAACGATTCTAGTGGCACAATCGATCTTAGCATAATGAGCTGACATCCAGTCCATACCCAAAATGATGTTTATGTCCGAGGACTTGAGAGCTATTAAGGATGCAAGGAAGACAAGTCTATCGACAAGAATTTCGTTCCCATGGCTTACTCTAGAAGTTTGCCATCTAGAGCCAGGGGTTTGAATTTCCATGGTAGAGGGCATGTCACAGAATGTCGTGTTGTGCAATCGAGCATAGTTCTCGGATATGAATGAATGAGATGCTCCAGTATCGAAAAGAACAGATGCCGGATGGCAGTTAACAAGGAGCGTACCAAGGACGACGTTGGGATCCTCATGAGCCTCCTCGGCTGAAACATAGTTGACATGGCCACGTGCAGTGGTGGCCGGCTTGGCGTAGAATGTTTTTCCCGCGGGCTTACCACGGCCAACGGACTTTCCAGTTTGATTGGGGTTGTTGTTCTGGGGACACTCTCGGCTATAGTGACCCAGCTCTCCACACTTAAAGCATGTCACCACATTGGGGCGTGGAGCAGTATTAGCAACCGGGCCACCATAGGGCTTGGGCGGTGCAAATTGCTGGTTGGGACGAGGCGCCTCAAAGGATGGCCTCGGAATGAACCTGGGTGGCAATGTCGTGCTTGGGATCCACACCCGGCGCTTCTGAGCTCCAGAGTCGGATGAAGAGCCAAAATCACGGGAGTGCTTGCGTGAAGCGTCATAATCAGTCAGGCTTGTCTTAGCGCTGATGGCTTTATTGACCAACTTTTGAAAGGATGTGCACTCGTGCAAACAGAGATCGCGGCGAAGCTCGGGGCTAAGTCCCTTGCAGAACCTTGCCTGCTTCTTAGCGTCGGTAGACACCTCTTCGGGAGCATAGCATGCCAGATTCCCAAATTCACGACTATAAGCATCCACAGTCAGTCTTCCTTGGGTGAAGTTGCAGAACTCCTCCCTCTTGCGATCCATGAGACCTTCCGGAATGTGACGCTCACGGAAAGCCTCACTAAATTCAACCCAAGTAGTGATTTGGCCGACCGGGCGCATAGCTTCGAAGTTTTCCCACCAAAGGCTAGCAGGGCCTTCGAGGTGATAGGCAGCACAAGTAACCTTGTCGGCTTCGGCTACATTGGCAGAACGTAGCTTGTGGGTGATGATGCGAAGCCAGTCATCCGCGTCGAGGGGCTCGATGGAATGGTTAAACTTAATTTGGTGGGTACAGCTTGATAAAGTCATTAATTGACACCAAGTCATTTCGCGGGTGGCGTGCAATGTTCTGCTCAATCCGCTCCAGCGGGCGGTTAGTCTCACGCTTGTTTCTTTCCGCCTCCAGCATTACTTCGGCCAGAGAAGGCGGGTGAGGCAGATTTTCACCTCTAGCTGCACTGGTTTCCCCCTACTCCGGGGCAGCAGGGTTGCTGCGGGTGTTGACCATCCTACGAGAAAACAAGACAACAGTTTAGACAATGATGGCTCAAACTTAGCAAGGAAGTGCAGAATGTAATGGATAACACGGAATGCAGAGATGTTCATCAGTATGTCATGGTAATATAAAACTGCCATATATATACCAACGGTCATACACATCATACATAGTTTAGTACAAGCCCAGGCTACAGTACAACTATGATGAAAGACGCTACATCTCATCGGAGGCATTCCAAGCTCCTATACATTATTTGTCTACACCTCCGGAATTGATTACACACAAAGTCATATTCCACAAGTCACGCAGGACAGTGGAGATACAACTACTACAATACTAGTGATACTACTACTAACTCAGACAGCTCCGTAGTAGTCCTCATAGAAGTCACCTCCATAGCCTGGAAGTTCAACGTGATCATCCAGGAACAGACGGTCCTGAGGAGCCTGTGGACCATAGGGGCTAGGATGAGGTCTTGGACCAACAAACGGTGGCCTGCGGGGGCCACGGGGTGGGGTGATGCCTCCCACATCACGCCAATCCACCATGTCTAGCAAAGCAGATCTCACAGGATACAGATCCCTTGTATCCATACATCCAGCTTGCACCGCAGGTGCAAACCGAGTCAATGTAGCCCAATGATCAGCACGGGTATTGAAAAGCTCCAGCCTCAAGGCCCGATTCTCTCGGTCCTTATCTTCGAGCATCTCGGCAGTGGTACGAGTTAATGAGTCCTCCTGAGTGGAGTCAGCATAGATAGCCTGAAGATACCCTTGCGCTCCCGGAAGTGAAGCTGGCATGTAACGGAAGTCGGTGTTCCGAAGCAGGCCAGTCCGGACTCGCATGATTTGTCATCATGGAATAGGCAGCATCCTGCATAGCCATCTCAACAGTAACCCCGAGTCCATAGGAATAGTGAAGGGGCTCGGTAGATCCAGGATAAGAAGGAAATATCCTGACGGTGCATAAATATTGGCTTTGATTAAAGTCTCGGAATTGCTCTTCGACGGTGTATTCGGGATACCAATGGTAACCCGTCTCGATCATTACCCGGACTAACATAGCAGTATGACCGGGCACATCGAGGCACCGGGTCAGGCGAACCACTTGGTTTTGAGCACGGTTGGCCATCTGAAAGCACAACCGCAATGCAAAGACATTAGAATTTCTAGGGTAAATTGGACAACATAACAGTTGTAAATGCTCAGAAAAAGATTTGAGACATCCACAACAGTTCGCAATACCACTCAACAACATCATATCAAGGTTCTGATCCAATTAGCAACATACTAAAATAGTAGAAACTGAACTGGGGCATGTAACAACAATCCTATAAGCTACTACGAATTAGTAACACGTGAACCTGATAGAAGAAGAGAGCCTAGTCCTTAGCCCATGTTGAAAGAGAAGAGAATGACTCAGATCAGAGACATAGGGTAAAGGAGTAAAAGAGCCTTACATTCCCTTCCACAATCAATTCCCCTACATATAACTAAAGCATTTCTAGACTCGACATCAACCAGTTTGGCTCAACGAACCTACAGGCAGTCCGGCTCTGATGCCAACGCTGTCAGGACCCCGATTCCAAGCCACATCGATCTAGCCGGTTGTCGGGGATATACCCCGCGGTATAAACCGCCGGATGTATGACCCGGCTAGAGTTTGGTGATTCACTGGCAACCCACTTGGACATGGCGGTTTACGGTTCATTGGTAATCCGGCAGGTGGGTCAGAGGAGCGACAAGACCCGATGGCCCAACGGGCGGTTTATGGAAGGCCGGATCATGCTATGGTGGGCCGGTTTAAAAGAAAAGGCGTGAGGAATATTTACTTTACAAGGAAGACCCGGACTTGTATCCGGTTTGTATTAGAAGGGATACTAGTCCTAATCCTAATAGGACTCCACATGTAACCCGCCCCTTCAACATATATAAGGAGGGGCAGGGCTCCCCAAAGAGGGACAAGCTACAAGCAAGAAGAAACAATCTTAGGGCTAGACACAAAGAGGAGAGCCGGTTTACGGCGACTCCCTCGTGATGATAATGAGACCTAGCCTCAAACAACATGTAGGGTTTTTACCGGATGATGTTTCCCGGGGCCCGAAGCTGTCTAAACCCTTGTCTTGCGTGTTGATCCGCCCTGCGTCTCTCGATTCCGCTCAACCCCTCTCAAGCTACCACATAGATGCGTTGGCCTCGCGACTAAGTCCTTACACTAGGACATCTGACATAACAATTCCACGACAGTTGGCGCCCACCGTGGGGCTCGCGCACGGTGGTGTTGAGGTCTTGGAGGGATTTCTTCCAGGGATCGGGAAGTCGGCAATTTTCCGGATGAGTTGGTTTGAAAGGATTTGCATCAACTTAAAAGGTCATCAGTTCAGATTTGGATCTATAAGATTTTAAAGTTCAAGAAATATTAGGGGGACAACTTGTCTGCCGTCCTCATGTGATGATCTACCGAAGGCAACAGGAAGTTTTAACCATGTACAAATTTTCTCGGCGGTTCGAAGACAGTATATAGTAATCAAATTATCAAACCGCTACATCATTAAGACCATCAACTTCCGTAGCTGCTGGTGTTTTTCCTTCAAAGTACAAGACCCGGAGCCGGATCAAGATCAACATGAGTTCTGTACGTGAACAAATCGCCGAGACCGACTAATTTTTGCTACTTTGGGAGAAATAATCAATCTTGACCCGGAGAGGGGCTTGGACGCAGCCACAACACAGATCCAAACCGATTCGATGAGCTGTGTTTTTGCCTGGTCGTTTGACTGCCTTGCGATGGGAACATATTGAACCGCCCCGCATGGGAAGATTGCTGTGGACGATGACCCGGATCTCCATCTCCGTGATGTGGCCTGTTGTGATCGAGCCACCCCGGCCTCCGTCACCTTGGTACTATTCCTCCTAGGCCGCCGCCGCACCCTTTCTGTTTCTCCGTGCTGGACCGCCTTCACTGATAAAAGCTGTCGTCAAGTCGCCGCCGCCACCATTGATGCTTCGGCACCTCGACGGTTCACCTCCACAGTCGTGGCCTCGTTCCGCCTCTGCTATGGCCAAGTCGCTGCCACGGTTTCTGCTTACGGGTCACAGCCGTGCTTCAAACCGGCCACGGACCTGCTTCGTGGCTGCAGACCTGCTTCTTTCACAACCGTGCTTCAAACCGGCCACTGGGTCTCCAAGTTTCAAGTCGCTACCGGTTTGAGTCGCCGACACTGCATCCTTCTGCGATGGCCTTGCTTTCACTGCGGTCGGCTCCGCGCCCTGCGCCGATTCATGCTGCTGCCATGGTGTCCCATCGCCGAACGTTTGACATGGTGCTGTTGTTCCACTCGCACGGGGCCGCCGAGTCGCTCGCACCGTTGATATGCCGGGCTAACCCAGCGTCTGTTGCAAGAGACAAACCGCCATCGGACCATGCCGAATCAACTGCTCGCTCCTTGTGACCGCGGGATTCATCGGCGCGGCAGTCCGCCTCTGTTCCGAGTCACCGCCGTGGCCTCCCCGCCCTTTCAAGCAGATTCCGTTCTCAAGCCGGCCCCATTGCTCCTCTGCTCCGAGTCGGCCGCTGCACTGACAAACCGCCCCAGCTACGCGCCACGGATCCGGAAGCGGATTGGATTTGGGTTCCACTGATGACCCCCCGCCCAGGCGCACTGGGTTCTGCTACCCACCATGGCCGTCGCCAAACCGCAATACCATTGTCGATGTGCTGTGGCAGGATGGCACGCGGCAGCTGGAGTCTCCTCTGATCCGCCGTCGTCGACCCCTCCGTGGCTCGTTCCTGCGGCCGCTCTGCTCCGCCGCAACGTCCCACCTCCACGCTGCTGCATCGCTCACTGCGCCTCCCCACACCGGCTCGGCCGGGCGCGTCAGCGCCGCTCCGCCTTGACTGGCCGTCCTGCACGCACCTGTCCAGCCGGCCTCCCATGACGCCAGCCTCCACGCACGTGCTGGTAGCCCGCCTGCCGGTTTCGCCTCCCCGGCCCCCTTCACGGCTCCCCACCGCATCACCGCCTCCGGCTCGGCGCCCGCCTGCCGGTTCCGCCGCCGACCCGGCCGCTTGTCGACTCCGTGCAGGCCGGTTGCCCGTCGCCTCTCCTCCAACCGCACACCAGCACCGGGCCATTCCGAATTACCATCTGCTCGCATAACCGGCTATGGCCCCGCCTTGCGGTGGGTCGGGCTGAACCGACGCCGCCTCCCGCATGTCGTCTCCGCGCCGGGCTCCCAAGCCGCCCCCTCGCCGACTCTGCCTCGCTAGGCCGCTTCGCCGCTGCACCTCGGTGGACCGGATCCACCTCCCAGGCCGGCTCCCACTCCGCGCCCCGCCGGGTTGCGGTCCCGCCTGGCCGCCTTGCGTTCCCGGGCACCCCCACAGTCCGGTCGCCAGCCCCTTGATCCGGCTGTTCTGAAAGAAAGAAAGCAGAGACGATGTGCTCAAAAAAAAAGGATTATCTCCCCACGTGAAAGACCTCAAATCATGCTGGGTGCCAAAAGCATTACAATGCATTATCCAGCACCAGCGTCTCTATACATATGATGAAAATATCAGGTGCTATCTGCCTTATCTACTTTCCAATATATATTATTCTTTGAAAACATTTACTCTCGCATTGCCTTTTATGCAGAAAAATTCTTCCATATAGAAGAGACCATTATGCTACGGGTATAAAAATCATGTGTGCATCATCCAGCGATCCAATCTACAAGGATATATGGTGGTCGTACTGGTATACGTCATCATCGCGGTTCTTAACAGATAGGCATTCAACTATCAACATGCCGGGGGCTGACCTATATCACAGGCAGCACATGCAGTGGTCTGGTCTACATCGATTCACCCGGACAGCACTTATGTCATTGCCCAATGGAGATGGACAAACCGCCGCACCGCGGTCCGAGTTATTCCAACAACACTGAAGCAAGACGTGACAATTTAGCCTCTGCCTGTGCCGGATGATTCAGTGGACAGGGCACACAAATCGCCGCCACTACAGTTTGGTTAACTTCAAATCACCAGTTGGAAGGAACCATTGGCCGAGTTGCTGACACGCCTCATACGGGATCATTTATAACCCGCCGCAGTCACCTCAGCCTTCTGTGGATTTACATCGTGCTATCAACACCAATGATATACAAGTTATGTCGGTTTATATCATGGTCAAATATGAAGAGTTTCAAGCCAACTCCTCGAGTCACTTTGAGACTCGGGGGCTACGATGACATGACTCAGCAAATCTTGCTAGTTTCAGCAAATTTAAGAACCCCAGGACGATGGAGGGAAAGATAACCCGGTCCAGGAGGCTACTGTTATTTGAAGGCCGTCAGAAAATGTCCGGCTTAGAAAGTATATGACAGTTACAAAATCCCGGCTCAATGAAGAAGTTCCGGATCATCAGAAAGGATTCCGGTTTACGATCCGGTTCAAGGGAAGTCAGTCTCACTGAAGCTCTCAAATCCGGTTTAACAATGTCCGGTTCAAAAAGGAATTAATTTCTCACAAGTTCGAGTTGAAAGGCCGTCAGAAAATTTCCGGCTGAAAATGAAGATTCTGGTTTGCAATCCTGTTTAAGGGACGTCTGTTCTCCCACAAAGCTTTGAAGCTCTCACTATCCGGTTCAAGATCCCGGTTCAAGAAGAATTTATCTCTTGCAAAAAAGTTAAAAATTACCGAAGAGGACCTGCTGCCATGATGCGCGGTTCAAACATGGGTATCCTGCCTTATTGGCCTAACATATTATTGATCACATGGGGGCTTCTGCTTCATAAAGCAGGGTCTCTGTCTTTCTTATCATGCGTGGTTACATGGAGTGGCTCTGTTTTTAAAGCGGACTCCGGTTTACCCCTTGACATTTGCTTTTTATACATCACTGGGGGCCTTGGTCGTGTCCGAACCAACGCGACACCTTTTGATAGGCGACAACCACCAGATCACTTGGGGACATGGTCAAGTCTGAACCAGTCACGCCTCTTGGTCGGCCTAAGGCCACAAAATCACTTGGGGGCTTGGTCGAACCCGAACCATTGCCATGCCTCTTGATCTGGCATATATGCCACGAATCATTTGGGGACCTGGCTGACTTGAATCATTGTCACTCCTATTGGGGGCTTGGTCCTGTCCGACCATGGTAATACCATCTGATCAGCTCAGTATAGCATATTTTTGCAAACAGTTTTTATCATTGCCTTTGCTTCCATATTTTTTCATAACTGTTATTTGATTTTTGTTGCAAACCGACATTGTTAATCCGGTTTGATTTTATGTTACCATCTTATTATGGAGTAAACCGGTGTCCATTAACCCGGCTTGGCTTTCAATTACAAGTTGTCAATACATGATCAAATCATAATCTGGAGACTATCAGCCCGGTCTGGTTTGACTACGAGTCGCCAGTATTATATATGGTTAAACCGGCGTTTATCACAACCCAGTACGGTTTATCATCAACCGACACAGTATGAAAGGAGTTATCATTACTCAAGATTGGGGTTATCACTCTTACTGCAAAAAGTTGGTAAAACCAGCAATGTGATTCAATATCACAGGTATGATATATTTCATATTTGATTATTTTTAAGTGCAACCTTGGTTATAAACCCAGGTTATATGTTGGGCATTATGACCCGTCCGGCGGTAAACCGCCAGGACACTTTAAACTTGTTGTATGCAGAAACAGGTTGAATAAAGCATGATTATAAATCACTGACGTTTATTAAACCGGCCTGGCTTTCGACTATGTGTCGCCAGTATGATGATAAATTATCCGGTGTTTGTTAAACCGGCCTGGCTTTAAGACGATAAGTCTCAGTATATGATGAAAAATTATCCGGTGTTTATTAAACCGGCCTGGCTTTGGACTATAAGTCGCCAACATATATTTGGACTGCGCCATTGGAATTATGCGCTTATAAATCATTGGGTATATTATTCAAATAGCCAACATAGCTGGATTTCTATTATGGTTATCAATAACCAGTATTATGATTAAGGTTTTCAAAGTCGCTTTAGCGCAATGGCTATCATATTATCAATGGATATGATTTTTATTCAACAATTGAAGGAATAATCCCGAGTTGCTGCAGGCTTACAACCCGGCACTTGGGGGCTACATTATTCAAATTGAGATTACATGCAAGTCTCATGTCGCTGCAAGCATGCACCATGACACTTGGGGGCTAATGCAAAGTAATTTTCTGCTCATATTATTGAAGACCCGACTCATCACATTATAATGAGTCGGCCCTTGGGGGCTACCAATTGCTCCTGTCAACAGTTGAAGGTACAAAGCTTTTTATTCATTATATTGAAGAGTCCACTGCTCAGTTGGTAAAGCACAAGGCTCTTAACCTTGTGGACGTGGATTCAAGTCCCATGATGAGGGTTACATCATATGATGTTATTTTCATTGAAGTGTATATTAAAGTCCCAGCTCAATATTATCTTACTGAGCCGGCCCTTGGGGGCTACACATCATTGCTCAAATCTACATGATTATACCTACAAAGTCCCTGCTCATTATTGCATAATGACCCGGCTCTTGGGGGCTACACTGGTTGAAGTTTTTATGAGTATAAGACAATTACAAATCCCAGGTTGCTGCAAGCATGACAACCCGGCACTTGGGGGCTACATAGTATGGAGTATTCAATTTTTACTAGTCACTGGGATGAACAACATGGATTTCTTCTTAAGTGGCAGTATTTATATTGAAGCAAGTCTTAAGCCATCACTTTGTTCTGCTCAAGACTTGGGGGCTACAGGTATTATATTATTATCGAAGAACTATTTTCAAATTCTCTGTTTTGAGTAAACTGGATTAACCCGGCGTCACCAATCATTATGACCCTGTGTCTGTAACCCGGCGTCATCAATAATCATGAACCGGCATTAGCAACAATCATGAACCGGTGTTGGCAACAATCATGACCCGGAATTATCAGTTTTTATAACCAGACAATGGTGGTAATCATAAACCGGCAAGTTTTACATCAGAACCTACTATACATGCTCATTCTCAAGAAGGTGGTGGGGTTATTGCAGCAAGCCAGCTTTGACTCTTGGCTAAGCTATCCTACGGAACTTCTCTAGTAAAATAGTTTTCGCACACGAGTCCACTACTCACCAACACAATACTCCACCGGGGATCCTCCCTCGTCATCCTACGAGAGGGCCATCCTCGGTACTCACACTTATCTTGAGTCTTTTAGTAGTATCCATTAACTTGTCTATGAACTGTATAGGCAACCAAGTAGTCCTTTACCGCGGACGCGGCTATTCGAATAGTTTTATACCCTGCAGGGGTGTACTTCGTCATACACGCTTTCACCACTTACCACCGTTTACACGACGTGTACTCGGCAACCTTCAAGCGGAAGCCCAGCGAGGGTGTCGGCCACGGCCTACCTAAACACTTAAGTCTCTAGTCCAGGTTTATCGCCTATCCAGGTTCCATCCGCAGGGAGTCCGGCCGAGGTTTCCACATACGGCCCCGAACGATGTGAACAGGGTCCCGAGACGCCAAACGGGCGCCCGGCATACCTGGCCACGGTGTATCTACCGCAACATAGCCCACCCCTAGGGTCTGTGCTACGCACGGCCGCCGACACATAACCTACAAACACCAGAAACTATTTGCAACTCCTAGACAGAGTACTAGGGTGATTAAGAAGCCGAGAGGGTCCATTGGTTTCGGGCCCAATGTACGGTAGTAACTGCATCTTAAATCACACATACAGATCTCAGTTCTTATGGACGGCCTCAATGAAACAACCCACCATGTACTCCTACATGGCCTCTCATCGATACCTTTACCAAAACATGTTCAACACATTCCTCATATTATCGACATAATCATATCACTCTAGCCCATCACCCAGATGAACCAGACTTGACAGAACTCTAAGCATAGCAGGCATAGCAAGGTAGGAATCACATACATGGCTCAATCAACTCCTACACATGCTAGTGGGTTTCATCTAGTTACTGTGGCAATGACAGGTCATGCAGAGGATAAGGGTTCAACTACCGCAGCACACAGTAGTTTGAATCGCGATGTCTTAATGCAGTAAACAAGAGCAGAAGCGAGAACATGGGTTTTATCGGAATGATCAATGGTTGCTTGCCTGATGGAGTGGTAGTGTGATACTGCCCTTCAGTTGGATACTCGTGAATATCCTCGGAGGCAGAACCTACCACGAAGAACACATCGGAACGCAATCAACACATGATGATATGCAACAATATGATGCATGCTATGACATGGCAATATGAATGTGTCTTGGTCTAATGCAAGCTAAAACAGAAAGGAATGAACTCATTTGAATCAAAGATTCAAATACTAGCTCATTAAACATGGCCTTATTAGTGCATTACCTTATTCTTCTTAAACAGCAAGGTAAAATTGTTTTGTCATGCATGAAACCATTACAGATGAATAGATTGAATTTTTCTGATAATTTTTCATATATAAATTATTTCATTTGGAGTTACGGTTGAATTTCTATGATTTTTAGAAGTTTTAAACATTTTCCGGAATTTCTTGAATAAAAATAAATCCAGAAAATGCATTACTGCGTCAGCATTGCGTCATGCTGACCTCAGCAGGTCAACAGACCCGGTCCAGGTCAAACCTGACCAGTGGGTCCCGCGTGTCAGTGTCATTAGTCTAACTAGTTTTTAGTTAGTCCTAATCCTACTTAATTAGCAGGCGGGTCCCATTTGTCATTGACCCAGAGGGGTCAAACTGGGCCCACCCGGGGGTTAACTCGGTCTGCAGGGTTAAACCCCTGGTCGGTAGGTCAAACCCGCCGGCGAATCGACGCCGGCGAGGTCCGAGACGGTGGCGCGGCTCGGAAAACGCGCACAGGGCACGGGCGAGGCCGTTCTTGGGCTCGTTGGAGAGCTCTTGCAGGCGCGCATCTAGTGGTGGTGGAGGCCGGGCCTATGGTGGCCGGAGACAACGACGGCGAGCTCCAAGGTGGCGGCCGGAGTTCGGCCATGTGCGGGGTTTGGGCTGCGGCGTGCAAACGCGGAAACTGAGGCGCTAGCGAGGCACTACACGATGCGGCAAGCATGTTGCGTAGCACAGGATGACCAAATGGTCGCCGGATCGACGCCGGCGACAAGCTCGAGCGGAGACGAGCTTCGGCCATGGTGGAACTATGGCCTAGAGGGTGCAAACGCGTGGGAAAGAAGAGGGGGAAAGCGGCGGAGCTCACAGGGAGGTCGATGAGCAGATCAGTGGGTTCGGGGGCGACCGGAGCGAGGCGAATCGATGAACGGCGTCCGGCGGGTACCGAGGTTGAAGACGGCCTGATGGCGGTGATGCAGGGCCTCCGGCGAAGCGTGGCTCGGTGGGGAGGGCGAGGGCGTCGCGGCGGAGCTTCTGGACATGTCAGAGAGGCGAGGGGTGGCTCTGGTGGCAACTATGGCGAACGGGGGCGAGGGTCGCGCTCAGCCATCGCGGGAGAGGGTGAGGGAGACGAGGGGGAGAGTGAGGGAGGATGAGAGGGGGACGAGGGCGTCGGCATGGCATCCCTGGACGTCTCCAGGACGTCGGCAGAAGCAGGAGGTGGCCGGCGCATGGCCGGCGCGCGGCGAGCACGCGCCCCTGCCTTCTGGCGCGAGGAGGACGACGACTGGCAAGCTAGTCGGCTGGGCCGAGCCAGGTGGGCTGGGCCAGCACAGGTAAGGCCCAGGTAGTTTCCCTCTCTCTCTTTTTTTCTGTTTTGTTTTACTTTTTCTATTTAACTGCAATTGTTGAGCTTTATTAAAAATACTAAAACGTTTCCAAAAATCCTGAAAATAATTGTGGGCTCTGTTTAGAATATATCCAACAGCAAACATTTATTTCCAGAATTATTTGAGCATTTAAATTATTTTATAGCATTTAAATGCCCAAACACAAATACTTATGATTTAATTCAATGACCTTCTGTTGACCTAGAAAATTGTGCACCAATTTTGCCAGAGGTTCTAACCCAAGACAAAGAGAGTGAACTTTTTAGAAGGGCATTTCAGGTTCATTGAAAATAATTTTAGTAAACCCTAGTTGTTTCCAGGGGAGCTGGGGGTTCTGTCTTCCCCATTTAAAATTTAGGAGGAAATTAAACATGATGCGCACTCTAATGCTTGAACTAAACTAGGGTGTGACATTTTCCTCTCCCCCACTTCACCCTTGCCGTTTTATTCGCCCTCCTTTCTGTTCGCCTTTATGTCTTTCTTGGCTCGTTTTGTCGCTTGGTTGAAATAGTTGGGTATTTATTCCTTAACGAAGAAGCTAATATCTATGGATCCTCATCCGCTTGCCAGTCTTTTTAAGAGATCCAATTATGATGAACCAATTCCTAGTGATTTGGATGCACCAGATTATCTTTATAAGCTTTGGCCTAAAATCCGTAAATCTGAAAATTGTGATGAAGTGCTTCGCGATAGATCTTTGAATGAAAAGCATGATTGCAATGATTTTATTATAAATTCTCTTGATGTCAATTGTGCTAATAGTATGCAAAACCCTAAGCTTGGGGATGCTAGTTTTGCTATGTCTACTACTCGTTGCAATGATCATGATTGGGGTGATTCTTCTTATGATCTTGAAAATTTATTTAAACCCCATGATGAATATAAGATTGCTAATAGTGTTTGCAATAATATTGAAAGTGGGTTTGGAAGGGTGTCAACTTTAGATCCCACATATTTGGATAACATTCAATCTTATGAAATTTTTGATAAAAGTGGGCTTGGAGAAATCATGACTTTAGTTAATAATAATCCCACTATTTTGGAAGAGTGTCAACTTCGCATGCATGTGGATCATGTTGAGAATATGTTTTGTAATAGCTATATTGTTGAATTTCCTTATGATCCTACATGTAATTATTATGAGAGAGGAAAATATGGTTGTAGAAATTTTCATGTTGCTAAATTACCTCTCGTTATGTTGAGATTAGTATTGTTCCTTTCCGCTTCCTTGCATATGCTAGTTTTTGCTTGCTACGATAATTTGTTTGCCTATAATATGCCTATGCATAGGAAGTATGTTAGACTTAAGTGTGTTTGTCACATGTTTTATGATGCTCTCTTTGTGCCTCAATTCTTGTCTTTCTTGTGAGCATCATTAAAATTATCAATGCCTAGCTAAAAGGCTCTAAAGAAAAGCACTTGTTGGGAGACAACCCAATATTTTTCCTTCCTGCTTAGTAATAAATAACCCATCTACCTTATGTTTGGATGTGGTTTTGTGTTTTAATTAGTGTCTGTGCCAAGTTAGACCTATTGGATCTTCTTGGATGATAATTATTTGATCTTGCGGTAATTTCCAGAAACTTTGCGTTCAGTGCCCGAATTATTAAAAATCATCAGAACGTGATAAAATACTGATTCCAATTGCTGATGATCAATAAACAAATTTCCCAGGTCTTCTAATTTTGGTATAAATTTTTGGGTTCCAGAAGTTTGCGTTAGTTACAGATTACTACAGACTGTTCTGTTTTTGACAGATTCTGTTTTTCGTGTGTTGTTTGCTTATTTTGATGAATCTATGGTTAGTAAAATATGTTATGATCCATCGAGAAGTTGGAATACAGTAGGTTTAACACCAATATAATTAAAGAATGAGTTCATTACAGTACTTTGAAGTGGTCTTTTGTTTTCTTTCTCTAACGGAGCTCACGAGATTTCTATTGAGTTTTGTGTTGTGAAGTTTTCAAGTTTTGGGTGAATTCTTTTGATGGATTATGGAACAAGGAGTGGCAAGAGCCTAAGCTTGGGGATGCCCATGGGACCCCCAAGATAATCCTAGAACACCAAAAAGTCAAAGCTTGGGGATGCCCCGGAAGGCATCCCCTCTTTCGTCCACTTCCATCGGTAATTTACTTGGAGCTATATTTTTATTCACCAACATGATATGTGTTTTGCTTGGAGCGTCTTGTATTATTTGTGTCTTTGTTTGTTAGTGTGCCACAAGCATCCTTGTTGTACTCACCTTTTGAGAGATCCATACATGAATTGTAATTTGATAGAATACTCTATGTGCTTCACTTATATCTTTTGAGCTATGCAGTTTTGCTCCATGTGCTTCACTTATATCTTTTGAGCGTTATAATTTTGCTCCATGTGCTTCACTTAGATCTTTTAAAGCACGGTGGTGGTTTGTTTTAAAGAAACTATTGATCTCTCATGCTTCACTTAAATTATTTTGAGAGTCTTAATAGCATGGTAATTTGCTTAATAATAACATGCTTGGTGTTCAAGATTTGTGAAATTTTCTTTTGAGTGCGTTGAATACTAAGAGAAGATTGAAGCATGATAATTGTTTTGAGATATGGAGATGATAATATTAGAGCCATGCTAGTTTAGTAGTTGTGAATTTAAAGAATACTTGTGTTAAAGTTGGTGATTCCCGTAGCATGCACGTATGGTGAACCGTTATGTGATGAAGTCGGAGCATGATTTATTTATTGATTGTCTTCCTTATGAGTGGCGGTCGGGGATGAGCGATGGTCTTTTCCTACCAATCTATCCCCCTAGGATCATGCACGTAATACTTTGCTTTGATAACTTCTAGATTTTTGCAATAAGTATATGAGTTCTTTATGACTAATGTTGAGTCCATGGATTATACGCACTTTTTCCCATCCTCCACCATTGCTAGCCTCTCTAATACCGCGCTTCTTTCGCCGGTATCATACACCCACCATATACCTTCCTCAAAACAGCCACCATACCTACCTATCATGGCATTCCCATAGCCATTCCGAGATATATTGCCATGCAACTTTCCACCGTTCCGTTTATTATGACACGCTCCATCATTGTCATATTGCTAGCATGATCATGTAGTTGACATTGTATTTGTGGCAAAGCCACCATTCATAATTATTTCATACATGTCACTCTTGATTCATTGCATATCCCGGTACACCGTCGGAGGCATTCATATAGAGTCATATTTGTTCTAAGTATCGAGTTGTAATTGATGAGTTGTAAGAAAAATAAAAGTGTGATGATCATCATTTTTTAGAGCATTGTCCCAAGTGAGGAAAGAATGATGGAGACTATGATTCCCCCATAAGTCGGGATGAGACTCCGGACAAAAAAGAAAAAAAAGAAAAAAAAAGAGGCCATAAAAAAAGAGAAAAGGCCCAAATAAAAAAATGAGAGAAAAAGAGATAAGGGACAATGTTACTATCCTTTTACCACACTTGTGCTACAAAGTAGCACCATGATCTTCATGATAGAGAGTCTCTCGTTATGTCACTTTCATATACTAGTGGGAATTTTTCATTATAGAACTTGGCTTGTATATTCCAATGATGGGCTTCCTCAAAATGCCCTAGGTCTTCGTGAGCAAGCGAGTTGGATGCACACCCACTTAGTTTCTTTTGATGAGCTTTCATATACTTATAGCTCTAGTGCATCCGTTGCATGGCAATCCCTACTCACTCACATTAATATCTATTGATGGGCATCTCCATAGCCCGTTGATACGCCTAGTTGATGTGAGACTATCTTCCCCTCTTTTTGTCTTCTCCACAACCACCATTCTATTCCACCTATAAGTGCTATATCCATGGCTCATGCTCATGTATTGCGTGAAGATCGAAAAAGTTTTGAAAAAGTTAGAGTATGAAACAATTGCTTGGCTTGTCATCGGGGTTGTGCATGATTTAAATACTTTGTGTGGTGAAGATAGAGCATAGCCAGACTATATGATTTTGTAGGGATAACTTTCTTTGGCCATGTTATTTTGAGAAGACATAATTGCTTTATTAGTATGCTTGAAGTATTATTATTCTTTATGACAACATGAACTTTTGTCTTGAATCTTTTGAATCTGCATATTCATACCACAATTAAGAAATTTTGCATTTAAATTATGCCAAGTAGCACTCCGCATCAAAAATTCTCTTTTTATCATTTACCTACTCGAGGACGAGCATGAATTAAGCTTGGGGATGCATGATACGTCTCCAACGTATTTATAATTTTTATTGCTCCATGCTATATTATCTACTATTTTGGACTATATTGGGCTTTATTTTCCACTTTTATATTATTTTTGGGACTAGCCTATTAACCGGAGGCCCAGCCCAGAATTGTTGTTTTTTTGCTTATTTCAGTGTTTCGAAGAAACAGAATATCAAACGGAGTCCAAACAGAAAAATCCTTTTTGGAACGTGATTTTCTCACCGGATAAGACCCAGGAGACTTGGACCCTACGCCAAGGCATCGGAGAGGCGGTCACGAGGGTGGGGGGCGCCCCCCCCTAGGGCGCGCCCCCCTGCCTCGTGGGCCCCTCGAAGCTCCACCGACGTACTTCTTCCTCCTATATATATCCACGTACCCCCAAACGAACAGATGAGGAGCCAAAAACCTAATTCCACCGCCGCAACTTTCTGTATCCACGAGATCCCATCTTGGGGCCGATTCCAGAGCTCCGCCGGAGAGGGCCATCATCACGGAGGGCTTCTACATCATCATAGCCTCTCTGATGAAGTGTGAGTAGTTTACCTCAGACCTTCGGGTCCATAGTTATTAGCTAGATGGCTTCTTCTCTCTTTTTGGATCTCAATACAATGTTCTCCCCCTCTCTTGTGGAGATCTATTCGATGTAATCTTCTTCTTTTTGCGGTGTGTTTGTTGAGACCGATGAATTGTGGGTTTATGATCAAGTCTATCTATGAACAATATTTGAATCTTCTCTGAATTCTTTTATGTATGATTGGTTATCTTTGCAAGTCTCTTCGAATTATCCGTTTGGTTGGGCCAACTAGATTGGTAGTTCTTGCCATGGGAGAAGTGCCTAGCTTTGGGTTCGATCTTGCGGTGTCCTTTCCCAGTGACAGAAGGGGCAGCAAGGCACATATTGTATCGTTGCCATCGAGGATAACAACATGGGGTTTATTTCATATTGCATGAATTTATCTCTCTACATCATGTCATCTTGCTTAAAGCGTTACTCTGTTTTTAACTTAATACTCTAGATGCATGCTGGATAGCGGTCGATGAGTGGAGTAATAGTAGTAGATGCAGAATCGTTTCGATCTACTTGTCATGGACGTGATGCCTATATACATGATCATGCCTAGATATTTTCATAACTATGCTCAATTCTGTCAATTGCTCAACAGTAATTTGTTCACCCACCGTAGAATACTTATGCTCTTGAGAGAAGCCACTAGTGAAACCTATGGCCCCCGGGTCTATTCTCATCTTATCAGTCTCCATTACTTTAATCTTGCTTTGCTTTTTACTTTTTACTTTGCATCTCTATATCAAAAATACCAAAAATATTATCTATCAGATCTCACTTTCGTAAGTGACCGTGAAGGGATTAACAACCCCTAATCGCGTTGGTTGCGTTGAGCTCTTTGTGTTGTGTAGGTACGAGGGACTTGCGCGTGGCCTCCTACTGGATTGATACCTTGGTTCTCAAAAACTGAGGGGAATACTTACGCTACTCTGCTGCATCATCCTTTCCTCTTCGGGGAAATCCAACGCAAGCTCAAGAGGTAGCGGGCGGCAGCGGAGGAGCACGATGAGGCCACCGCGCGAGGTTTAGGAGCTCGTACCGGCCGAGGAGATCGTCCGCGGCGCTGCGTGCCACGAAGGGCGCGAGGTGCTTGTCGGCGAAGCGCATGGCAGCCGGCGTGACCGGGTGGACCAGAGAGACGAAGGGCTTACGGCGGTGATTCCGGCGCCTGTGGCGGCGGGTGTAGGCGAGGAGGACCCGTGTCGGCACGACGCCCGTGGCAGCTACTTGTCGGATCAGGGCGGCCCATAGGCCGGGCAAAAGGGGCAACCGCCCCGGGCCCCAAGAGGGGAGGGGCACAACTAAAACTTACACTAATAAGATCTATTGAGTATGCATTACATCTGAAAGATTATTAAATGAATAAAATAGAGCCTCAATTTGCAGAAGCATAAGTTCACACCACATATTGATAAGTTATACCACGCCTAGGCAAACCAATCCGACTGACGGAGTTGAGTTCAAATACATTAGTCTCTCTTTACGATGCATGTCTTAGTATCATAATGAAAATTATGATATCTCGATTTCAATGTTTAAACCAATGCACAATTTTTAATTCGATAAACGCCTAGGCATCTCATTTGCACCAAACCCAACCAAGTGAATCTAGACGAGCATGTTAGATAATCGAATCATGCGTAAAAGTATAATCAACAACATTTTTGGTTCTTCGAATTACTGAACCTATCATGCAAGCCACATTTTCTATGCCCTAGAAGTTTCCATGAATATGACCGCCTAATATACACTAGAAATTGCTATCAAAGTATTTGTTAGTATGTCTATAATTTATAAATCTCTATCATAATATTCAATATAATAATAAAAGGTATATGAACACACACATGTATATGCAAATGTGTATACACTACATCGTTTATGAAACATTAGAAAAATAAATATGAAAGATTGTCTTAACAATAAAGAAAAGTTTTGGTACATCATAAATTTTTCATTTTGTAGAATTAAAATTTTCAATTATATACATTACAGATGCATACCAATTAATAACATAAATGTTATTTGAAAACATTTTATGTGACTAAGTAATAAAAAATATTAATTACAATTGTAATATGGTACACTTAGTTTAAAATAAGTATAAAAATTTAATATGAAAAACAATTATTTTACATTGCCCCGGGCGCAAAAATACATTGGAACAGCCCTGGTTGGATAAAGGAGGCGTCCGCGATTTCGCGGCGGAGGGTCTTGCAGGTGGCAGCGCAGCGGACGACGGTTCTTGGGTCGGAGCATGCAGCGATCGCCAGCAGGAGGTCCGCCAGTAGCATCTGCGACGCCGGCGGCGCGCGAGTGTTGTTTCTCCATTGGCGTTTTCATGTTGCCATTTCGCTGTGGATTTGGAGCGTGCCGAGCGATCCACCGGCCCTATATATGGAGTACATTTGTTATTCAGTTCATGGAAATAAAAGATTGCAAGTTAGTTAAGATGTGGATGCGCCGGCCCTATTTAGACGGAACCACACATCTTTAAATGGGTCGGGCTCTCCTGCTGGGATCCCTGCACGCACTATCGTGCAGGGTCAACCAGCGGCCAACACGTGGCTTGGTGGACCCATCACTCAAACAACCCACCAGATCGTATATCTCTAATTACAGAAAATCAGCAAAACTGCCTTTCTTTCTCCCGCGTATCAACAGACTGCCGTCAAAATCTCCAACACCCTTTCTCCTATCTATCTACTCCATTGTGGATGAGACGAGAATAGATCAGGATCGATAGAGAATTGCCCTCTCACGTGGACGAGCATCTACGGTGTTCTTCGGCATGGAAGGAGCTCCCGCGACTTCTTCATCCATAGGTTTGTTGTTGTGCCTTGAATCTGCAAATTATCAACACTCTCATTATATGGACGAGACAAGATTAAACAGAAACAAACTAAGAGCTTAATCTATGACATGCAGATTAATCCTTTAGACTTAGCTCCTCGTACTTCATCTTCCATTGGTCTGTTTGTGTCTTTTTGCCAATTGTAATGATAGAGAATATTGTATCTAAGAAAAAAGTCAATTTTTTGGTAATGCTCCTATGAATACAGTGCGATATTTGGCAAAATATGTTGTTGAATCTTCAAGTGTTGTTCAGGTTTCACTACAAGAGGACTGAACATCGTGTGGTTTTTTTTACAAAAATGGTTCGCCCATGAACTAATTAGTATATGATATTCTTTTTATGTTGTGTAGATCAGGAGACCACAAATGTGGGAGAGGCAAGTCAAAACACAGATGATTATTACAGCAAAAGGTTAAAGCCAGAGATAGGAATGGAATTTGAGAATGAGGATATAGCATATGAGTTTTATAATGCATATGCAGGACATGCAGGTTTCAGTGTCAGGAAATTTTGGCATGATAAATCCTCAACGAATGTTATTCGAACAAAGAAATTTGTATGCTCAAAGGCAGGTTTCAAGGACAAGAGCAAGGAACAATGCCAGCGGAAACGAGCAGATACAAGAGTTGGGTGTCTGGCAGAGATGACCATTAAAATAAGTGCTAACCGAAAATATGTTGTAAGCAGCTTTAAGGATGCCCATAATCATGAACTGGTAACTCCAAGCAAAGCCCATCTACTGCGATCCCAAAGAAGAATTACAGAAGCTCGGAAGGCCCAGATTGACATTTTGAATGATTCAGGTATTAGACCAAAATCTGGTCATGAAGTGATGAGTAGGCAAGCAGGAGGGCGACAAAGTCTTTGCTTCGGTCACAAAGATTATAAAAATTATCTCCGATCGAAGCGTATGCAATCAATCCAAGGAGATACAGGTGCCATTCTTCAATATCTACAGGAGAAGCAAATGGAAAATCCTTCCTTTTTTTATGCAATACAAGTAGATGAAGAGGATATGATGACTAACATATTCTGGGCAGATGCAAGATCAATATTAGATTATCACTACTTTGGTGATGTGGTATGCTTTGACACAACCTTTAAGACAAATAGTTATGGCAGACCATTTGCCCCTTTTGTTGGTGTCAACCATCATAAACAAACAGTGGTTTTTGGAGCTGCATTATTGTATGATGAAACAGCCGATACGTTTGAATGGTTATTTGAAACATTCAAAAGGGCCATGTCAGGAAAGGAACCAAAAACAATATTGACCGACCAATGTCCTGCCATTATTAGTGCCATTGACAAGGTTTTCACTAATTCAATACATTGTCTATGTGTGTGGCACATGTATCAGAATGCTGCAAAACATTTGAGTCATGTTTTCCAAGGTTCAAAGACATTTAAGAAAGATTTTGCCAAGTGTGTTTATGATTTTGAGGAAGTTGATGAATTCTTAGCAGGTTGGAATGATATGCTAGTGAAATATAATTTGGAAGACAATGACTGGCTACATAGATTATTCCAGAACAAGGAGAAGTGGGCTTTGGTTTACGGTCGACAGACCTTTTGTGCGGATATGAAATCTACACAAAGAAGTGAGAGTATGAATGCATTATTGAAGCGGTATTTGCATGTTCGTCTTGATTTATTAGATTTCTTCAAGCACTATGAGAGGGCCGTGGATGATAGAAGGTATGCTGAAGTGAAAAGTGATTTCTATGCGAGTCAAACATCACCAAAAGTGCCACATGTGCAGATGCTGATTCAAACTTCCAAAGTATATACACCTGCTATGTTTGAGATATTTAAAGGAGAATTTGACATGGTAATGGGATATTGTGTGTATGAAAGTGGTCGTAGTGCCTCTATTTCTGAATTCAAGGTTACCCATTCAGCTAGCCAAAATAGTCATACAGTGAAATTTGATCATGATGGATCAAAAGTTTCATGCTCATGCAAAAAGTTTGAATTTGTTGGGGTATTGTGTCGTCATGCATTGAAGGTGTTGGACCACAACAATATTAAGGAGTTGGCACCGGAATATATCTTGAAAAGATGGACAAGGCAAGCAAAATCAGGGCCATCACATGCAATTCAAAAGTGCGCTGATGATGAAGATGCTAGAGTTGTGCTAGCTAGGCAGTATGGATCACTATGTCGCACTTACAATAACATTTTGAGCAAAGCAGCAGCAAACAAAGAGGCATATGCACTACTGCAAAGTATGTCAATTGAACTAATGGAAAAGGTGGACCAGATTTTACATGGAAGCAACCAGTCGAAAGATATCCCATCAAATCATGAACAAGCTGAGAAGCAAGCAGAGAAACAACCAGTTGAATGCAACAATGAGAACATTGTCCAAGCACATGGAATAAAGAGAAAAGAAAAAGGAAATAGCAGTAAGAGGATTAAATCTGGTTTGGAACTAAACAATAAGAATACACGGAAGAAAGGTATGGTATAGCACAAGAAATGGGTACATAAATATTTGCTCATGTTATTTAAATAGATCTAACAATTTCTTTTCCAAATAGGTCAAGCAACAACATGCAAGAATGGGAATGATGATTGTGCTCCTGCCTCAACTGAAGCAAATCCTAGCTTCACCATGTCAAATCATTACTCCAACTTGCAAGTACTGCAGAGTGCCATGCCTCTAGTACCACATGCTACGAACTACAGCTTGCAAGTATCTTCGCACGCTATGCCTCCACTACACATGTTGCGACCTACAATTTGCAAGTATTGCCACACGCTATGCCTCCAAACCCACAAGCTACAAACTACAGTTTGCAAGTATCATCGCGCGCTATGCCTCCACTACCACATGCTGCGAACTACAATTCGCAGGTATTGCCGCACGCTATGCCTCCAAACCCACAAGCTACATACTACAATTTGCAAGTATTGCCGCGTGCTATGCCTCCACAACCACAAGCTACGAACTACAATTTGCAAGTATTGTCGCGCTCTATGCCTCCGCAACCACAGGCAGAGAACTACAATTTGCATCAACTTCCTCAGATTATGACACCAGTACCACAGCTAGAGAATTATAATTCGCAAGTATTGCATCACGGCCTGCCTCAAGTATCGCAGGCAAATGCTACTTCTTTTCAGCAGTTACTCGGCTTGCAACCACAACAACCATATTTCTATTATGGTACTCAACCAAGTCAGGTATATTTATTTAGTTAGTCATTAAAAATTAAGATGAACATGCATAGGCCATTCACTTCCGTTAACTTTAAACTGCATGTAGAGTTCTGTATTGATACCGACCTCGGATTGGCCAACATATCAAAATGACCAGCTGCCGACTAAGGTATTGTTTCACTTATAAGTCAGACTCTCAAATTCAAGTTTATTTCTCACACAAAATCGTTCCTTTCTTATTTCAGGACTTGGGTGGCCAATCAAGCCATGGACAAGATAGCACTTTTAAATAGCTCTGTATAATTATTGCTTCTCAGAATTTCTCTACAAAACAATAACATCCTGATGTAATAGTTTATCTTACTATTCCTTTTGGTGTGAGATGTATAACGCATTTATTCTAAATGGAGACATAAAAGTGTACTGATTAGTTGCTGGTTATTTCTCTATGGTTCAATCCACAAGGATCTTTCACCAATTTGAGATTTCTGTGACTGTTGTGTGACTTAAAACAGAGAACATGTCCACATGAGGCTGCCTAGTTTGAAATCATTGAAAGCTAGTTCAATCTCAAATTAATTGTTATCTTAGCAATATACTACGTAGTAATTAATTGGATGGCCCATGTACTAGTATGAAGCCATCGAAAGCTAGCTACTAGTACAGGATATAGATGAAGAAATCAGCTACCACTAACCTCTGTCTGACGAGTGTGCATCGGCCTCCCGTCTTGATGTGCGCCTCGACGACCTCCGGCGGCATCCCCGCGAAGCAGCGCTGCACCCAGCCGACCGCACGCCCTGCAGGTCCCCACCTTTTCCAACGGATCTGCTCGGTCCAGGAGGGGAACGGCGGCATGCCAGAGCAGCTACTCCAGCCTCGGCCGGGGCTTGGGCGCGCCGGAGTCAGGCAGCGGCAGCACCGGCAGCAGCCGCTGCTCCCTCTCTGTCGCTGGCCACGACCACGAGCCTGGACCGCCGGACGGCGGACCTCACTTTCTCGAATCCTCTCTCTCTCACGAAGCTCAGCTCAGTGGAATAATGGTACTAGCTCGAAGCGTCCACGGCGGATAAGGCAAGGGAAAGGACTTTTCAGAAAACCAAACAAAACAAAATCTGTTTATTAAGTGGTGGGGTCCACGGGTACATGTGTTGCTCAACGATTGGCCCTGGACAATAGCGCGTGCAGGGCTCCCAGCAGGAGAGCCGAACCCTCTTTAAATTATACTATCTCGAAATTGGGAGTAATTAACGCAATGTTATCACCTTTTTTATTTAAGCAAGGGAAATGTTGCAAATTAATTAATGTTTATAAACGGAAACTTGGATCACAAAATGTGGACGCATGCAAGTCTCCTCGGAAGAGCATGAGATTCTTAATTATCTGTCGACCGCACGACCTTAAACGGACGTCCGATTAGACCGGATTTTGTTTTTTGAGGCGGCAATGGGTTTGCCCATATCCACCTCTGTCCGTTGGGTCGTGGGTGTGTCCAATGCGAGGCCGCACCCTAAATCATGTCCGTGTTGGATGTGATTAAAAAAACAAGAAACCTTGAATAAAATGCCTAAATAAATAAATAAACGCAAATTAAAAACCGTAAAACATAAGTTAGGGTTGACGGCCACAAAACGGCCCAGTTTCACGTTCACATTACATTCCCATAATTAACATAAAAACAAAATAAAAAACGCCGGCCCGCGCGCTCCTGCCGTGCCTGTCGATGCCGTGGCCAACGCCATCTTCAGTGGTCGCCGGTGTCGTCGTCGCTGACGAGGTCAACGTAGTCCGGCAGCGTCTAGAGATGGGCCGGCGGTCCGTAGTACGCGGGGGCGGACTGGACGGCGGCAACTGCCTGCACCACTCCTCCCGTGGCAACGCGTCCCGCTCCGGTGAACGCGGCGGCGTGGGGCACCAGTTCACGCTTCCCACGGCCTCGGCCATCTCCGGAGCCGTGCATGACCAGCTCCAGTGCTGGCCCACCAGGCTCGGGTGAAACGCGGCCACTGGCGCCTCCTCCATCACCTCCTCCGCCGCCACCATCTCCAGCTCGGGGATGGCGACATCGCCGACCGCGGAGAGGGCCGTCATCTCCTCGAGGCCCTCCCATTGGCGCTCATCGTGCGTGCGCATGGAGTCCTCCATGACACGCGCCATGAGACGGGCCTCCTCCTTCACTGTCATGCGAGGAGGTGGTGGTGGCGACGGAGATGGCGAAGGCGACTGCGTGGGCGTGAGGCCGCGCACCTGCATACGCTCGGCGCTCTGGACGTGGTCGTCGCGGCCCCGTCGACGTGCCGACGAAGAAGGACGCCCGCCGCGTGACGTGCTCGTCGTGTCCCACATGGGCGAGTCGGGGGCGTACCTGGCGTCATAGTAGAGGTCGTCCGGGAGGAGGCGGCGGCGGCGCGCACGGCCGCTCAACGGGACCGGCGGGATCGGCACGCGGTCGGCGGACAAATGCCAGTTGTTGGGGGAGGTGGACGTCGCTCCAGGGGAGCGGCGTCCTCGTCTCCCAATAGCGGCGGCATACGGCCGCCTCGATGTAGTGCCGGTCGTGCTCGTCGGCGGCCGTGGGGCCGATGGAGAACGCGGGCGGCACGGGGGCCCGACGCGGTGGTGATGCGGGCTCCTCCTTCTTCACGGAGCCGCGCGGCGTCCCGACGAGGAGCCAGCCTCGCGGTCGTGCTTCCCGTTGCGGCTGTAGTTCCATTGCCCCATGGCTGTGAGGCGGCCGGCCGGCGAGTTCGAGGCTAGGGTTTGGGGGTTTGGGGTTGTCGGGTTTCGAGGAGGCCGCGGGGTGGAGTGGGGAGTGTGGACGACGACAGATCCACGGCTTCCCCATTTAAGAAGGACCACGACCGTTTGCCTAGGCAGTTGACAGGCGGGGCCGGCCGCGCGTGCGCATTGATGTTGGCGGGTGGGAAGTAGGTAGCCACCTGCCATGTGGCCCCAACGCGGACGAGCAACGCGCCCGTTCGCTGTCCGCCGCGACCCAAACCCAACGCATGTTTGCGCTCGAAATGGATCGGCCTGGACACAAAACAGACCAGATGGGTGTGGGCCGTCACGCGCTGAGCCGCCTCGTTTGTCTCTTTTACCCCAAACAGACAGGGCTGGATGGGATGAGGTCGCACGGTGGAGTTGGCCTTAATTATCTGTTGAGAGCAGTTATATGCAACCAACGCAATCATCTCCTAATCTGGCCAACAAACATCGCATAATTGTCCTTCAGAGAGAAGAAAGTGGGAATTGTATGATTGCTAGTACAAATCAGTTGACAACTAGCAGGCGGAGGCACGGCAACACGCCGCGTCCGTCGGGAAGCCCGAAATTCTCTTTGTTATTTTCTTTTATGGAAGAGGAAAATTTAAAATTTAAATAGTTTGCTCGGAATACAGTTGACCGTGTGGAAGTTTTTGATCAAAACTCTTCATTTCAATGCGAACTGGTAACCTTAATTGCTCGGAGGAAGTTCTTAAAATTTAAATAGTTTGCTCCTCTATGTATCGAGGAACTCCTGCCTCGTGATTGTAACCTTATTACTATGGAATAAAAAAAATACCCCTTTACCTGAAAAAAGAAACGTAAGGAGCCCCACTCGTTTCACTAACAGGTTGGCCCCACATCAATTCCTGCCGCGTCACCCACTCGTTCCCGCCTTGGCGCCCTTCTGCGTTGCATCTTCAGTTTCGTCAGTTCCAGGCTGAGTTGCATCCCTTGCTTCAGTATAGGAGTGTGACAGTATGTTCTCTAGGGTTTGCTCCCTTGAGCCGAGCGGGTGCCGACCGTTGGATAACTGAATCTCTCCACAGGCGCACTTCTTCACTAGGGGAACGTATCGGGTGCATAAAGACAAGTGATGCTACCAGTGCACCGGACCCTGTTGCACATTCAAAAATATTCAAAAAAATCCGCAAAAAATTTAGTGTATCGACACAATATCAATGTATGTTGTCGCAAAAATGTAAATCAAAATTCAAAACAATGCTCAAGATACAAAAATGACAAATTTGACCTCAATGTGCTAATGGGCCAAAAATGAAGCCCAACTTGTGTTATGTACTATTCAGTGTCAAATTTGTTGTTTTTGTATCTCGAGCAATGTTTCAAATATTGATGTTGTGTCAATGCACTAGAATCTTTTCCGGATTTTTTTGAACATTTTTAAATGTGCAACGGGCGACCGGTGCACCGGTAGCACAAATTGCCCCGGTGCACCAGATACATTCCCTCTTCACTAGAGCCAAATTAACGAGTACTGGTAGCATTGTACTATGTCATCTACCTTACTTTCATTCTAAAACTAAATCTACTTTAATTTCATTAATTAATGAACATATTTATTTGTGGTGGTATGATCTGCTTGATTGCTAATCAACACCAAAAAAAGTTAACATAACTGATTTTTTTTGAGCGATAGTAAACAGAACTGATGGGTACTCTGAATTCTGATATATATTATATATCCTACGGCCAAACTATTGCTACCCTTTTAGCCACAGAATCTACTACTGGAGTAGCCTCTTGGGCTAATAAATCTATAAAGCGCTCAAGCCAAGTTCATCAGAGTATATATCATGCTACTTCACCTGTGAACTCAAGAACTCCATAAAAGCTGAGATCAGAGTATATATCAGGCTACTAAGGCAAGATTGCATGCTGGCTGGCATCGGGCAAGAACTGCTAACAACAACAACAACAACATAATGATTTGGAAAGAAACTTTTTCCAGCTGAGACCAGCATAATGCATAGCAAAAAAACATAACGCATATCAAATTCATTCATGCTGACAACAACAACAACAACAACAACAACATAATGCATAGGAGCTGGACGAACCAGAGAGGCTATACAGCTATGCCGACAATTGACTACTAAAACGTAAAATAAGGCGAACACTATCAAATTCGATCTGTTGCGTCCACCCACATCCCACAAAAAACTTGTCTTGGCACACTAAGCATTCCCCAAAAAAGGTTTTTTAGCTGCTGCCAGGTCCTTACCACAACACAAAGTCAAGCTGCCAGTGGTCTTGTACAAAGCTACTGTACAAACTAACTTACAGGGATCCTTTCTGCTTTGTAGTAGTACTGGAGGTCGAAAGGGTCAGCAAACCCAAAATCAGCAGCTATCTGGTGGCAGTAAGCTGGACCTCCCCCGCCACTGAACGGGCTCTTGAAGAGCTGCAGTTTGCAAGATTTGTTGTTCCACTTTGCGCTGGTCAGAGGCTTCAGCTTGGCATTCATACCATCATCCCCCGGAGAGAAACATTCCTCGGCCACCACGACCACCACCTGCTCCAGCACCCGCCCTCGCTCCGCGATGAACTTGAGGAAAGCAACCTCGCTTCTCGACCCTCGGAACTCGTAGAAGAACACCTTCTTCATGCTCTGCACCACGCATTTGATGGGACCATCCTCCTGCGGTCCTGCCAGAACTTGAGATTGACCTTGCCAGTGTGCTCTTCAGATAAGATGGGGGACTGCAAATGAAATCAATCAGTCCATACATAATTCGATGTTAGATATATAATATATGAGCACATAACTACATATTCACAGCTTACACATATAGCAGCAGCAGGCTATCAATCATAAAACTAATCTTATTCACAACTCTGACCATGCTCGATATACAATCAATTATGACCATGCTAGATATACCATAGCCACTACTATTGCAAAATTGCCAATGCAGGACGTGTATCTAGTTAAGTTAACCAATTTTACATGGACATGGAGCGTCTCCAGGTTGGGGAAGCATCTAAGAAAGTCAGCCACTTTCTTCACAGCGCTGCGGACACCGAACTGCACCACCATGGCCAAAATCTGGACACTAGGGGCAGTGTTCTCCTTGTTCCCAGCCTGCAATGCGCCCAAGGACAGATAAATTAATTGGCATTATCAATTCACACAGGTACAGATATGCAAATCAAATTAGGATCTGCTGTGAGCTGCATACCACTATGACGGTGTTGCTAATCCCCAATTCCTGCCCTCCGGGCTGAAGGTATCCCAGCACACGCAGGTTAGGTGCACGGCCAATCTTGATCCTGGAAGCGCCGTTCTTGATCCTAGGCTGAGTGGTACAGGGGCGGAGCTACGGGAAGTATCGTAATCTACGAAAGCCACGTTCAATAAATTTACGACTAATTA
>NC_057800.1:696668063-696671111 GCF_018294505.1 Triticum aestivum
CGAACTTTGTAACTTGTAAGTTGAAGCCCATGTAATTGTTGGTCAGCCCAAACTAGAAGAAACAAACAGCCAGGTGTTCTGGCAGCTGACGAGGCCACAATCTAGGGCATCCTCTGGTAGATCGTTTCGGCGCCGACGCACAGGCGCTCGCTTCCGGTAGCCGCCGGCAAGTTCGACCAGGCCATGCGTACAAATGGATCAGCGCCGGTGTAGATGGCAGAATAATCCTCCTGTGAGTCTCCTCGATTCCTTTGTTGATTTATACTGTAGAATACTAGTAAACTGGTCCGCCTCTTCAGTCGAGGAGATAAGAAACTTTTTGCTATAGACGGAGTTATTAATTAGGGATGCACTGATTCTATCATCTTAATTTCAAATTTCACATAACACAACACTACTCACGCCAAATCTAAGGTATATACCATCGGCTCATGTCTAGGCTATCTTGCAAGTTATTATTATTAGATTTGCACAAATTGTTATTTACTAGTTTCTATTTTTTTGGAGGGGATGATTAGAAATCTACATGCCGGTTTGTATACATGATGGCTTAAATATGAAATTAGCTGATACAGAAACTGCCAATCAAATGTTCTGGCACGAGTAAAATTTGCACAACAAGCTAAAATCGGAAGCGCGCCATATAAGGTTATCGCCTTTATTCTATGTGTTTTAGGCGAATGAGCCACATTCAAACTAATGAAAAAACTACATATTTCTTATAGCAAAATACATACTGTATTATCTTGTGTTCCCCTTGGTATGGTCATAGTCAGGAAAAAAAACTTTGCATGTCATTGTCTTCTTTGCCCCCCCTATGGTCAAATCCTGGCTCCGCCCCTGGAGTGGTATTGTCCATCCTGTGGGAATGGGCGAGCTCGCCAAAATGAAAGAGCCTCTCCAGGCGAGGAGCATCCACCACATCGATGTCCTCCGAGAAGGAAAAGCCGAGCTGAACGCACCGCAGGCTGTGGCTGGCAAGGCGGAGGCGCACTCCGCCGGCCTGGTTTCCCATGATGAAGAGGAACTCCAGGACGGGACTTCTTTCAAGCAAGAAGGCGAGATCACGCTCTTCCATGGTATTCAAGCAGAGGATGAGCTCCCGGAGGTAGGGGAATCTGGCGCCGTGCGGCACGGCGGCGGTGTCTGGGAGCATGAAGACGCCAAGGCAGAGGCGGGTGAGGGAGGCGCAGCTGAAGAGTGTGGTGGGGAGGCACAGGTCAATCGACCAAGGGCGGTTGACAAAGACGAGATCTTGGACCCCCTTGGCGACGAGGGTGTTGATCCAGCTCGCCATCTCGCCTCGGTGCTCGTCCATGTTGCTGCAGGTGAGGTGGACGAAGTGGAAGGGCCCCGGGTGCGCCGCGAGGGCCCTGGAGACCGACGCGGTGACGACGCGGGGGGAGGGAGCGCCGATGATGAACGGGCCGGACGCGCCACCGTCCGGAAGCATATGGCTGTCGACAATAGCAAGGGTCGCCGAGCGCCAAAGGGGGCGCCAGCGCGAGGCGAGGGCGGCGGTGCGCGCGGCGTCCTTGGCGGGGAGGCGGGAGATTATGTCGAGGAGGACCACATCGGGGAGGCGGCTGATGCGGTCGACGCCGTCGGGGACCCATGAAGTGCCGGCGAGCGGGAGGGTGGCGGTGGGGGAGACGGGCGGGGCCGGGAGGTACTTGTACACGAAGTGGAGCATCATGTTGGAGCCGAGATCCAGCGTCTCTGGGTCCTGGCCATGGCGCTCTAGGTCGGCGCGAATATCGCTCCTAGAGATGATCCCGGAGGGGCCGAGGATCACTCGCGGGTCCATCTCCATGGCCGCCGGCGGAGGGGGAGGGGGGAGAGGCGACGGCGAGGGTTTGGTTCGGCGAGCAGTGGAGAATGGAGGTGAAGGAAATATGCCCTAGAGGCAATAATAAAGTTATTATTTATTTCCTTATATCATGATAAATGTTTATTATTCATGCTAGAATTGTATTAACCGGAAACATAACACATGTGTGAATACATAGACAAACAGAGTGTCACTAGTATGTCTCTACTTGACTAGCTCGTTAATCAAAGATGGTTATGTTTCCTAACCATGGACAAAGAGTTGTTATTTGATTAACGGGATCACATCATTAGTTGAATGATCTGATTGACATGACCCATTCCATTAGCTTAGCACCCGATCGTTTAGTATGTTGCTATTGCTTTCTTCATGACTTATACATGTTCCTATGACTATGAGATTATGCAACTCCCGTTTGCCGGAGGAACACTTTGTGTGCTCCCAAACGTCACAACGTAAATGGGTGATTATAAAGGAGCTATACAGGTGTCTCCAATGGTAGATGTTGGGTTGGCGTATTTTGAGAATAGGATTTGTCACTCCGATTGACGGAGAGGTATCTCTAGGCCCTCTCGGTAATGCACATCACATAAGCCTTGCAAGCATTGCAACTAATGAGTTAGTTGCGGGATGATGTATTACGGAACGAGTAAAGAGACTTGCCGGTAACGAGATTGAACTAGGTATTGGATACCGACGATCGAATCTCGGGCAAGTAACATACCGATGACAAAGGGAACAACGTATGTTGTTATGCGGTCTGACCGATAAAGATCTTCGTAGAATATGTAGGAGCCAATATGGGCATCCAGGTCCCGCTATTGGTTATTGACCGGAGATGTGTCTCGGTCATGTCTACATTATTCTCGAACCGTAGGGTCCGCACGCTTAACGTTACGATGACAGTTATTATGAGTTTATGCATTTTGATGTACCGAAGTTAGTTCGGAGTCCCGGATGTGATCACAGACATGACGAGGAGTCTCGAAATGGTCGAGACATAAAGATTGATATATTGGAAGCCTATGTTTGGATATCGGAAGTGTTCCGGGTGAAATCGGGATTTTACCGGAGTACCGGGAGGTTACCGGAACCCCCCGGGAGCCATATGGGCCTTAGTGGGCTTTAGTGGAAAGGTGAAAGGGGCAGCCCAAGGTGGGCTGCGCGCCTCCCCCCTCCCCTAGTCCTATTAGGACTAGGAGAGGTGGCCGGCCCCC
>NC_057800.1:696671518-696723780 GCF_018294505.1 Triticum aestivum
CCGGCCGCCCCCTCCCCCTTGGATCCTTTATATACGGGGGCAGGGGGGCACCTCTAGACACACAAGTTGATCCTTGAGATCGTTCCTTAGCCGTGTGCGGTGCCCCCTGCCACCATATTTCACCTCGATCATATTGTTGTAGTGCTTAGGCGAAGCCCTACGTCGGTAGAACATCAAGATCGTCACCACGCCGTCGTGCTGACGGAACTCTTCCCCGACGCTTTGCTAGATCGGAGCGCGGGGATCGTCATCGAGCTGTACGTGTGCTAAGAACTCGGAGGTGCCAGAGTAACGGTGCTTAGATCGGTCGGATCGGGAAGACGTACGACTACTTCCTCTACGTTGTGTGATCGCTTCCGCAGTCGGTCTGCGTTGGTACGTAGACAACACTCTCCCCTCTCGTTGCTGTGCATCACCATGATCTTGCGTGTGCGTAGGAATTTTTTTGAAATTACTACGTTCCCCAACAGTGGCATCCGAGCCTAGGTTTTATGGTTTGATGTTGTATGCACGAGTAGAACACAAGTGAGTTATGGGCGATATAAGTCATACTGCCTACCAGCATGTCATACTTTGGTTCGACGGTATTGTTGGACGAGACGACCCGGACCAACATTACGCGTACGCTTACGCGAGACCGGTTCCCCCGACGTGCTTTGCACATAGGTGGCTTGCAGGCGACTGTCTCTCCAACTTTAGTTGAACCGAGTGTGGCTACGCCCGGTCCTTGCGAAGGTTAAAACGGAGTCTGTTTGACAAACTATCGTTGTGGTTTTGATGCGTAGGTGAGATTGGTTCTTACTTAAGCCCGTAGCAGCCACGTAAAAGTTGCAACAACAAAGTAGAGGACGTCTAACTTGTTTTTGTAGGGCATGCTGTGATGTGATATGGCTAAGACATGATGCTAAATTTTATTGTATGAGATGATCATGTTTTGTAACCGAGTTATCGGCAACTGGCAGGAGCCATATGGTTGTCGCTTTATTGTATGCAATGCAATCGCGATGTAATGCTTTACTTTATCACTAAGCGGTAGCGATAGTCGTGGAAGCATAAGATTGGCGAGACGACAACGATGCTACGATGGAGATCAAGGTGTCGTGCCGGTGACGATGGTGATCATGACGGTGCTTCGGAGATGGAGATCACAAGCACAAGATGATGATGGCCATATCATATCACTTATATTGATTGCATGTGATGTTTATCTTTTTATGCATCTTATCTTGCTTTGATTGACGGTAGCATTATAAGATGATCTCTCACTAAATTATCAAGAAGTGTTCTCCCTGAGTATGCACCGTTGCCAAAGTTCGTCGTGCCCAGACACCACGTGATGATCGGGTGTGATAAGCTCTACGTCCATCTACAACGGGTGCAAGCCAGTTTTGCACACGCAGAATACTCAGGTTAAACTTGATGAGCCTAGCATATGCAGATATGGCCTCGGAACACGGAGACCGAAAGGTCAAGCGTGAATCATATAGTAGATATGATCAACATAACGATGTTCACCATTGAAAACTACTCCATCGCACGTGATGATCGGTTATGGTTTAGTTGATTTGGATCACGTGATCACTTAGAGGATTAGAGGGATATCTATCTAAGTGGGAGTTCTTAAGTAATATAATTAATTGAACTTAGATTTATCATGAACTTAGTCCTGGTAGTATTTTGCAAATTATGTTGTAGATCAATAGCTCGCGTTGTTGCTTCCCTGTGTTTATTTTGATATGTTCCTAGAGAAAATTGTGTTGAAAGATGTTAGTAGCAATGATGCGGATTGGATCCGTGATCTGAGGTTTATCCTCATTGCTGCACAGAAGAATTATGTCCTTGATGCACCGCTAGGTGACAGACCTATTGCAGGAGCAGATGCAGACGTTATGAACGTTTGGCTAGCTTAATATGATGACTACTTGATAGTTTAGTGCACCATGCTTAATGGCTTAGAATCGGGACTTCAAAAATGTTTTGAACGTCATGGACCATATGAGATGTTCCAGGAGTTGAAGTTAATATTTCAAGCAAATACCCGAGTTGAGAGATATGAAGTCTCCAACAAGTTCTATAGCTAAAAGATGGAGGAGAATCGCTCAACTAGTGAGCATGTGCTCAGATTGTCTGGGTACTACAATCGCTTGAATCAAGTGGGACATAATCTTCTAGATAAGATAGTGATTGACAGAATTCTCTAATCACCATCACCAAGTTAGTAGAACTTCATGATGAACTATAATATGCAAGGGATAACGGATACAACTCCCAAGCTCTTCGTGATGATGAAATCAACGAAGATAGAAATCAAGAAAAACATCAAGTGTTGATGGTTGACAAGACCACTAGTTTCAAGAAAAGGGCAAAGGGAAGAAGGGGAACTTTAAGAAGAACGGCAAGCAAGTTGCTGCTCAAGTGAAGAAGCCCAAGTCTGATCCTAAGCCTGAGACTATGTGCTTCTACTGCAAAGGGACTGGTCACTGGAAGCGGAACTACCCCAAGTAATTGGCGGATAAGAAGGATGGCAAAATGAACATAAGTATATTTGATATACATGTTATTGATGTGTACTTTACTAGTGTTTATAGCAAACCCTCAGTATTTGATGCTAGTTCAGTTGCTAAGAGTAGTAACTCGAAACGGGAGTTGCAGAATGAACAGAGACTAGTTAAGGGTGTAGTGACGATGTGTGTTGGATGTGGTTCCAAGATTGATATGATCATCATCGCACACTCCCTGTACTTTCGGGATTAGTGTTGAACCTAAATAAGTGTTATTTGGTGTTTGCGTTGAGCATGAATATGATTTGATCATGTTTATTGTAATACGGTTATTCATTTAAGTAAAAGAATAAATTGTTGTTCTGTTTACATGAATAAAACCTTATATGGTTACACACCCAATGAAAATAGTTCATTGGATCTCGATCTTAATAATACACATATTCATAATATTGAAACCAAAAGATGCGAAGTTAATAATGATAGTGCAACTTATTTGTGGCACTGCCGTTTAGGTCATATTGGTGTAAAGCACATGAAGAAACTCCATGCTGATGGCATTTTGGAATCACTTGATTATGAATCACTTGATGCTTGCGAACCATGCCTTATGGGCAAGATGACTAAAACGCCGTTCTCCGGAACAATGAAGCAAACAACAGATTTGTTGGAAATCATACATACTGATGTATGTGGTCCGATGAATATTAAGGCTTACAGCAGGTATCATTATTTTCTGACCTTCACAAGATGATTTGAGCAGATATGGGGATATCTACTTGATGAAACATAAGTCTGAAACACTTGAACAGTTCAAAGAATTTCAGAGTGAAGTGGAAAATCATCATGACAAGAAAATAAAAGTTTCTACGATGTGATCGCAGAGGTAAAATATTTGAGTTACGAGTTTGGTCTTCAGTTAAAACAATGTGAAATAGTTTCACTACTCACGCCACCTGGAACACCACAGCATAATGGTGTGTCCGAACGTCATAACCGTACTTTATTGGATATAATGTAATCTATGATGTATCTTACCGATCTACCACTATCGTTTTGGGGTTATACATTAGAGACAGCTGCATTCACATTAAATAGGGCACCATCAAAATCCGTTGAGACGACGCCTTATGAACTATGGTTTGGCAAGAAACCAAAGTTGTCGTTTCTTAAAGTTTGGGGTTGTGATGCTTATATCAAAAAGTTTCATCCTAATAAGCTCAAACCCAAATCGGAGAAATATGTCTTCATAGGATACCCAAAGGAAAATGTTGGGTACACCTTCTATCAAAGATCCGAAGGCAAGACATTCTTTGCTAAGAATGGATCCTTTCCAGAGAAGGAGTTTCTCTCGAAAGAAGTGAGTGGGAGGAAAGTAGAAAACTTGATAAGGTAATTGTACCTTCTCCCTTATTGGAAAGTTCATCACAAAACCTGTTCTTGTGACTACTACACCAATTAGTGAGGAAGCTAATGATGATGATCATGTAACTTCAGATCAAGTTACTACCGAATCTCGTAGGTAATCCAGAGTGAGATCCGCACCAAAGAGGTACGGTAATCTTGTTCTGGAAGTCATGTTACTAGACCATGACGAACTTACGAACTATGAGGAAGCGATGATGAGCCCAGATTCCGCGAAATGGTTTGAGGCCGTGAAATCTGAGATATGATCCATGTATGAGAACAAAGTTTGGACTTTGGTTGACTTGCCCGATGATCAGGAAGCAATTGAGAATAAATGGATCTTCAAGAGGAAGACGGACGCTGATAGTAGTGTTACTATCTACAAAGCTAGAATTGTCGCAAAAGGTTTTCGACAAGTTCAAGGTGTTGACTACGATGAGAGTTTCTCACTCATATCTATGCTAGAGTCTGTCAGAATCATGTTAGTAATTGCCGAGTTTTATGAAATCTGGCAAATGGATAAACAAAACTGCATTCCTTAATGGATTTATTAAAGAAGAGTTGTATATGACGCAATCAGAAGGTTTTGTCAATCCGAAAGGTGCTAACAAAATGTGCAAGCTCCAGCGATCCATCTGTGGACTGGTGTAAGCATCTCGGAGTTGGAATATACGCTTTGATGAGTTGATCAAAGCATATAGTTTTATACAGACTTGCGGTGAAGCCTGTATTTACAAGAAAGTGAGTGGGAGCACTACAGCATTTCTGATAAGTATATGTGAATGACATATTGTTGATCGGAAATAATGTAGAATTATTCTGTAAAGCATAAAGGAGTGTTTGAAAGGAGTTTTTCAAAGAAAGACTTCGGTGAAGCTGCTTACATATTGAGCTTCAAGATCTATAGAGATAGATCAAGACGCTTGATAAGTTTTTTCAATGAGTACATAACTTGACAAGATTTTGAAGTAGTTCAAAATGGAGCAGTCAAAGAAAGAGTTCTTGCCTGTATTACAAGGTGTGAAGTTGAGTAAGACTCAAAGCCCGACCACGGCAGAAGATAGAAAGAGAATGAAAGTCATTCCCTATGCCTTGGCCATAGGTTCTATAAAGTATGTCATGCTGTATACCAGATCTATTATATACCCTGCACTGATTTGGCAAGGGAGTACAATAGTGATCTAGGAGTAGATCACTGGACAGCGGTCAGAATTATCCTTAGTGAAATAAGGGTATGTTTCTCGATTATGGACGTGACAAAAAGGTTCGTCGTAAAGGGTTACGTCGATGCAAGTTTTTGACACTAATCTAGATGACTCTAAGTCTCGGTCTAGATACATATTGAAAGTGGGAGCAATTAGCTAGAGTAGCTCCATGCAGAGCATTGTTGACATAGAAATTTGCAAAATACATGTGGATCTGAATGTGGCAGACCCGTTGACTAAAAATTCTCTCACAAGAAAAACATGATCACTTTTTGGGTGTTAATCACATAGCGATGTGAACTAGATTACTGACTCTAGTAAACCCTTTGAGTGTTGGTCACATGACAATGTGAACTATGGGTGTTAATCACATGGTGATGTGAACTATTGTTGTTAAATCACATGGCGATGTGAACTAGATTATTGACTCTAGTGCAAGTGGGAGACTGAAGGAAATATGCCCTAGAGGCAATAATAAAATTATTATTTATTTCCTTATATCATGATAAATGTTTATTATTCATGCTAGAATTGTATTAACCGGAAACATAATACATGTGTGAATACATAGACAAACAGAGTGTCACTAGTATGTCTCTACTTGACTAGCTCGTTAATCAAAGATGGTTATGTTTCCTAACTATGGACAAAGAGTTGTTATTTGATTAACGGGATCACATCATTAGTTGAATGATCTGATTGACATGACCCATTCCATTAGCTTAGCACCCGATCGTTTAGTATGTTGCTATTGCTTTCTTCATGACTTATACATGTTCCTATGACTATGAGATTATGCAACTCCCGTTTGCCGGAGGAACACTTTGTGTGCTACCAAACGTCACAACGTAAATGGGTGATTATAAAGGAGCTCTACAGGTGTCTCCAATGGTAGATGTGGGGTTGGCGTATTTCGAGAATAGGATTTGTCACTTCGATTGTCAGAGAGGTATCTCTGGGCCCTCTCGGTAATGCACATCACATAAGCCTTGCAAGCATTGCAACTAATGAGTTAGTTGCGGGATGATGTATTATGGAACGAGTAAAAAGACTTGCCGGTAACGAGATTGAACTAGGTATTGGATACCGACGATCGAATCTCGGGCAAGTAACATACCGATGACAAAGGGAACAACGTATGTTGTTATGCGGTCTGACCGATAAAGATCTTCGTAGAATATGTAGGAGCCAATATGGGCATCCAGGTCCCGCTATTGGTTATTGACCGGAGATGTGTCTCGGTCATGTCTACATTATTCTCGAACCGTAGGGTCCGCACGCTTAACGTTACGATGACAGTTATTATGAGTTTATGCATTTTGATGTACCGAAGTTAGTTCGGAGTCCCGGATGTGATCACGGACATGACGAGGAGTCTCGAAATGGTTGAGACATAAAGATTGATATATTGGAAGCCTATGTTTGGATATTGGAAGTGTTCCGGGTGAAATCGGGATTTTACCGGAGTACCGGGAGGTTACCGGAACCCCCCGGGAGCCATATGGGCCTTAGTGGGGTTTAGTGGAAAGGTGAAAGGGGCAGCCCAAGGTGGGCTGCGCGCCTCCCCCCTCCCCTAGTCCTATTAGGACTAGGAGAGGTGGCCGACCCCCCTCTCTCTCTTTCCCCCCTTGGGAATCCTATTAGGAATAGGATTGGGGGGGGGGGGGGAGTCCTACTCCCGGTAGGAGTAGGACTCCTCCCGCGCCCTCCTCCTGGCCGGCCGCCCCCTCCCCCTTGGATCCTTTATATACGGGGGCAGGGGGGCACCTCTAGACACACAAGTTGATCCTTGAGATCGTTCCTTAGCCGTGTGCGGTGCCCCCTGCCATCATATTCCACCTCGATGATATTGTTGTAGTGCTTAGGCGAAGCCCTACGTCGGTAGAACATCAAGATCGTCACCACGCCGTCGTGCTGACGGAACTCTTCCCCGACGCTTTGCTGGATCGGAGCCCGGGGATCGTCATCGAGCTGTACGTGTGCTAAGAACTCGGAGGTGCCGGAGTAACGGTGCTTGAATCGGTCGGATCGGGAAGACGTACGACTACTTCCTCTATGTTGTGTGATCGCTTCCGCAGTCGGTCTGCGTTGGTACGTAGACAACACTCTCCCCTCTCGTTGCTGTGCATCACCATGATCTTGCGTGTGCGTAGGAAATATTTTGAAATTATTACGTTCCCCAACAGGAGGAGTGGTGGTGAGAGTGAGATATTGGGCCGGGCAAATGTGGGAAACGGAAGCAGGCATCTCCTGGGCCCATGAAACAGCTTCTGGTGATTTACTTTTTGAATTCCGTCCAATTTGATTGAACGACACCTGTGTTTATACTTTCACACTGAATTCCCAAGGCACAACGTCCGTGTTAGTTCGTTTGCATTGTGTAGTTTCCTTTTTCAGCTTTTCATATTGTATGTTTTTGCAGGATTTCATATTATAAGGAAACCGAGGTGCAACTTTCAGTTTACATTGCCAGCTACTCCCTCCGCTTCAAAATATATGGTGTATTAGTGTTTTTTTTAAGTCATACATGTGCATATTTGACCAACTTTGTATGAAAATATATCAATATCTACGGTACAAATTTGTATCATTAGATCCGTTATGAAAAGTATTTTCCTATTTTATTTATTTTGTTCCATAATCCTGGTCAAAGATACACAAATTTTGTACCCCTAATGAGGAAAAGTTCGAGGGGGGAAAGAGGATAATTAACGGTTTGTTCCGCAAGACGATTCCCGGATGTGAGGGCCTCGAGCTCTAGGGGGTGCGGAGAAGACACACTGGAAGCGGTTGTGGAAGAAGCCAGTGCCATCGAAGGTTCGTGAGTTTTGGTGGATGGTTATTAAGAAATGTGTTCCCTGCTATCTCATTTTACATGACTAACTTCATTTGTTCATTGGATGATTCGTCCTCGGATGACGAAGACCTTGTGGTGGCTGCATTGGTCATCAATGACCACATTGCTAGGCAGCGGCCTCGGTTCAGGGATCAATCTCTGGTCATGCTCCGGCCTTGAACCGCAATACGAAGAGCGGCCACACCCTGCTCTATGTCGATTACTTTGAGAATGGCCCGCTCTTCAAATCACATCAATTCCGCCGCCGCTTCCGTGTGGCGAGACATGTATTCAATTGTATTCGGGAGGGACTGGTAGCATATGACCCATACTTTAAGTACAAAGAGGATGCCCTTGGCAAGCTTGACTTCTCCTCTTATCAGAAATGCATTGCGGGCTATTCGCATGCTTGTGTATGAAATTCCAGGCGATCTTGTGGACGAGTACGTGCGTATGAGTGAGTTCACATGCCTCCTATCAATGTACAACTTCTGCGAGGCTGTGGTGGCTGTGTTTGGCCTCGAGTACCCGAGAGAGCCAACTGTCACTAATACAGAGAGGTTGTTGATGATCACTGTTGAGAGGGGCTTTTCGGGAATGCTTAGTTGTATAGTTTGTATGCACTGGAAGTGAAAGAACTGTCCATTTGCTTGATAGGGGAAATACAAGGGGCACGTGAAAGGTGCCACTGTCATAGTAGAAGCGGTCGCTTCACAAGATCCGTGGATATGCCATTCTTTCTTCGGCATGGCTGGTTCTCACAATGATATCAACGTGCTTCTGCGTTCTCCAATGTTCACAAGGCTTGCAGAAGGCCACTCCCTAGAGGTCAACTTTAAGATCAATGGCCACCATTACAACAAAGGATACTACCTAGCTATTAGTATCTATCCTCAGTGGTCAATTCTTGTGAAGACAATACCCAATTTGCAAGGAGAGAAGAGATAGAGATTTTCTCAAATATAAGAGAATGCTAGGAAGGATGTGGAACATGTTTTTGGTGTGCTTCAATCTCGATGGGTATTTTTGAAACTCTACAATGACATGGGGCACCCAGAAGCTTTGGGAGTTGACGACTGTTTGTGTGATCATGCACAACATGATCGTGGAGGATGAGCGTGATGACAACATCTACAACCAAGGGTTTGATTTTCAGGGTGAAAATGTTGAGTCTGAGTACCAAGAACTGGCAACCTTTGAACAGTTTGCCCAATTTCAATGTGAAATGCGTGATTGACATACTCATATGCAGTTTCAGGATGACTTGGCTGAACACGTGTGGACTCATATTGACAACCAATAGATGTATCGGTTCATTTACTTTCCGTCTATTCAAGACAATTTAGATTGGGTTGTAAAACTATTTGATCGTGTTTTTATTTGGACGTGGAACTATTTGTTTGTGAAACTATTTGCAATGTTAGAATTATTCAGTTATTTGCAAAGTCATAGGGCCTCAAGCCGGCCGTGGCGGACCAGATGCGTCTGCGCGTCGCACGACCGATTGGCCCCACCATGTGGCCTTTAAGAACACGTCAATGACATAACATTCTACAAGTGATTTTCATAACAATTCGTGAGAGATAGTCTCCATCAAAGGCGAGCTCCTTGTCCACCACAAATACATTGTAGGCAAGGGTGAACAAGGATGTGATGGGGCGATTTTGGTATAAACTAATAAGATTTGTACATTTTTCTCTCAGATCACAAACATTTCCAGTATAATTTTCATGAATTGGGTAGGGGTGCAAATGAACTGGACACAATTGCACATACACACGGATAGTTGTATTGAGTTGCATCTCAGAAGGTCATGTACTCTACGTATTGTTTTGGTTGTGTGCATCACAGAGGCCGAGGTTTTAACTGAAAGAAATTCAAAGAGTACTGCGATTAAAGTGGTTCATCTACGTGGTGTGTGGACATCCGGTCGACGGCGATCCGACAAAGCTGAAGCAGTCCATAACATCACTCCGGCAAGTCGGGCACGTGGACACGCGGTGGAACCACGGCTCGATGCACCGGTTGTGGAAAACGTGCGAGCACGGCAGCCTCACGGTCTCCTCATCGTTCGTCCCCTCTTCAAACATACAAATAGCACACCGCTCTCCGAGCTCGCCATGGCCGGCAACTTCGGCATCGGCATCGGCCTCTTTGCACGCCAGCAGCAGCGGCTTGGGCTCGCTGTAGATCAGCCTGACCGAGAGGATCAGCTCGACGTCGAAGGCGTAGGCCGGGACGACGCCGCAACCGTCTTCCACATCGCGGCGGACGTTGGAGACGATGGTGGTGGCGATGCCATGGGGCAGGAAGTCCTCCCAGTTGTCGGCAGCGAGGTCATACTCGCCGGTCACCGGCGCGTCCGCGAGCAGGCCGTGGATGAGGTCGCGGCAGGCCACGTAGCTCCGGAAGAGTGCAGGGTCGGTGACCTCCACCCGGTGGTCGAAGTCCTCGAGGTGGAGATCCTGCTCGGGCTGGAACCGGCCCCTCCTCGGTCTGATGTCCCCAACCCTGAGCGGCTCGTGGGACACGATCACCTGGCCGTGTACGCGCACGGAGCACGGGCGCTGATGCTCGGGCTCCTTCATTGTGATGGTCACTTCGCCGCAGGCACCGACCCGGGTCTCCGTCGCCGCCGCCCGTGACGACCACCCTGCTGCTGCCATGGCGCACCTGCTATGCTAGCTACGTCGTGCCGTGCGTACGCTGAAGGCTGAACTAATAAGTGGAAAGTTGGGAGGTCCAATAGAAGTCGGTTAAGGTTCCCTTGTCTCGCGCAAGTCAGAATCCGAGTTGTAGACCAGCCCGTGTGCTGTCTAAATAATAAGTACACGCACCGATCTTAGGCTTTCACGTTGCTCGATCTCTTAATTGTTGATTCGTGCAGAGTTTCAAGCTATGGCGGCGGAGCCATGCCCTGTGCTGCCGGACCATCTGATAGAGGACATTCTAGGGCAGCTGCCGGCGAAGTTGGTGCACAGGTGCCGCTGCCTCTCCCGCGCATGGGCCGCCGCGCTCTCGTTGGACGAGTTCGCCGACCGCTACCTCAAGCTGGCCAACCGCCGCAGCTGCCCGAAGATCCTCTTCCTGCAAGACTCGGCGTACCATGGGCCCAAGATGCACATGTGGTCGCCGGAGCACCCTGGCGGCGCACCGCTCATGGACATCCCGCGTGAGCTAGTGCGAAACAGCTTCTCACACAACCCTATAAACCACGGCGTCCCGCGCCTCCTTACCCAGCCATGCCGCGGCCTTGTTGTCCTCCAAGTCACCGGCACCGCCCCGGGGACGTACTACGTGTGCAACCCGTCCACCGGCCGACTAGCAGCCCTCCCGAAAGGCCGGCCAACGGGCAGCCCAGGACACATGGAGTTGGGTCTGAGCTATGTGAGCCTAGGACTTGGCTATGACTCGTGCACGAGGAAGCACAAAGTTGTGCGCATCTATTACCGTAGCTCCAATGTCGGGAAGGACTTTCCTTTATCCGCTACTAGATGCGAGGTCTACGTGATGAATTCCACCGGGCTCTGGAGACCATCGGAGAGAGGCGTCCAAGAGACCCACAGGTTGGGTAGACAATTCCCAAAAAAGTGTCTTTGCGCATGGCTATATGTATTGGCTAGCCCACCGGAAGCTCAGGTTCTTGCCGTCGCCAGAGGAGATGTTCATCGTATTCTTTTCCCTCTCTAACGAGAAATTTGGGACCGTGGCACCGCCGCCGGTTAGCACGGAGAAGAATCTTCTAGTTAGACATCATTTAACGGAGCTTGATGGACACTTATGCCTCTTTTGCACACATGTGTACAACAAATCGCCACGGCGCTATCACATATGGCTCCTACGTGGGTATGAAACCGGCACATGGGATTTGCATTGTCAAATTGACCTGGCAAGGGTGTCGCCGGAGGCCTGTAAGTTCATGTACAACGGGTATGGAATCATGCCAGTTGCCACGATCGATAATGGTCAACGCATCATCTTCATACAACCACGCGATCCACCTTCTCACACGCCGAGCTTCAAGCTTTGCGCATATGACCCCGTGACTCGTGATATTGAGAATCTCATGGATGCTACTAGTTCTGTTGCCCATAAAACCATGACCTTAAGGCATGCTGTGTTGTACCAGGAAAGCATGGACTCCCCTGGCAGCGGCAAATGACATCATTTTGGCCGTGTCGTTCGTGATGATGCGATGATTGTCGACGCACGCCCTGAAGACATTTATGTGTGTTTGCCGGAGCTGCTGGACCATGATAGAGAGCAACCTCTGTGATGTACCACAACCTACATGTATCGAGTTCAGTAATTACTGAATAATTCGTGCATGTACCAAGTTTTGCAAAATAAAAATAATACTTCGTATATTTGTTCTCTGCCTTTTATAGTTTAGCTCATACATGTAGTTTTCACCTTGAATACAAATTTGGACATCAGCTCGTGAAACAAAGAAGTTGCATATCCATCTATATCAAATTGTGCGCTCCAGGCATAAAGATATGAGACACTGAGGCATGGCCACAGCCGTCACCTCCTGTTCCAAGAAAAGTTAGCGTTCCTCTGCCTCCCGTCGGCACCGCCTGTCCGCCTCATCTCCGGTGGCCTTAGAGTCATGGGATAGTGGTGGATCCCGGCCCTTGCTGGCGGGATAGGCTCCGTTTTAGATGTTTCTTTGAGTTTTGTTAGGGTTTGTGTCCTGCTCAGAAAGGCGAAACGACGACGGCTCTCTGAAGATGGAATAATGTTCTCCCCGCCTAGCCCTGTCCCGGTGGGTGTGTGGAGATTTGTTACCGGTGGATTTGTCTTTGGTGGATCTGCTCGGATCTAGTCGTCCCTCGTCTACGTTTATTTCTATCCCGGTTGATTTCTTTCGATCTACGCTACTCTTCATCGGCGGCGGTTGCTGTTTTGGTGCACTGATCCTATGGGGCCTTAGCACGACGACTCCCCGACTGTCTACTATAACAAAGTTTGTCTGGCTCTGGCGAGGGAGGGGTGATGACGGCGGCGCGCCTTCGGCTTTCTTTAGTGCATGTAGTCGTCGTTAGGTGGTCCATGGGTCTGGATGTAATTTCTGTTATTTCTGGTTTCATTGTACTACCATGATAGAAGATAAATAAACTGGAAGTATTCTCACAAAAAAATAATCCTAATTCAACTTTTAAATGTTTGACCAAGTTTTTATTTACATAATATGATGTATCGACATAGACAGTCTTGAGCCTCCATCCTCGTCATACTGTATTTTTTTGTGGGGATTTGATCAATTTTAAATGGTCATATTTCAAATTTATGATGCTAGCATGGTTTTTCTTTTGTATGAGTTCCTATTTAGTGCCTTCGTAAGCATGGTTTGTTCTGATAGTGGAGCTGTTGTATGCAGTTTGGTTTGTATATTTGTTGATATACGTGACTTTGTTGGTGTTCCCAGCTGGATCTCGCTACTTTCAAGAAAAGCTGGTTGTATGGCATTTTCTCTACATGATGACACATAATTAGTTTGATTAAACCCGACATAAAAATATAGTATATCGATAGTACATTTACTTGTTATTGTAGATATTTTATCTTTGTTGATCCCTAGTTACTACAATTCTTTTAACATGTAATAATTAGGTAATTGCCCGTGCTTTGTAATGGAGCATAAATATTTTAGTGGTTCAACATTAATCATGTCTAACATATAACTCTCAAATCTTTGTGCATGTCACATAGTATTGCCATCTTCTTCTCCCGTGGCTGTGGGCATCCTTTTTGCTCCCTAAAAAGGTCGTGCTTCTCATTCTTATTGTGCCTCGGATCTGGCTAGTAGATAGATAGGGTTTTAGTCCTCGCAGGGGTGGCGTTTGGATGGATGGCGGCGCTTCTTTTTCGAGTCAGTCTTTAGGGCTCCGATCCTCCTCAAGTGCGCCCGTTGAGACGGACTAGATGGAGCTTCTGTGTAGATTCCTGCCAGCTCCTCTGGGCAGCGAGGTGAGGGTTTCTCGTCATGCGTACGCAACGGTGATATTTGATGCCAGGTTCTTCAGATCGATTCAAAGATTCAATGGTGATAAATGCGGCTCCAGAGCGCTGGTCCTTAGGGGCATGTGCACAAAGACTTCCGGACTATCATCAATAAGGTCAGGCCGGCTCTAGTATGGGAGCGGCGATAGCAAAGCGTCGGTGGCTCCTTCTGGCGGTGGCATTGGTCATTTGGTGGTCCATGGACCTTGATGTAATTGTTATTAAGTTTTAGGTGTTTTGTACTTCCGATGAATCTTTATAATAGATCTAAATCCTTTTCGCAAAAAATAAGCTCATGAGCACGTAGGTCCTTCTTTTTCTCGAGCAGACTCTTGTGCTCCAAGAGCTGCCTCACGCGCGTATCTTCGATGTTGATGGTTGTAGCGATGGCAATGGCAAGTAGGGTTGAAAGATTGTCTCATGGTTTTAGGGCATCTCTAACATCGACCCGTAAATTTATCCCGCATCCGTCCGCGGATAGGGGGACCAGTCCGCAGAAATGGATGCGAGAGGCGGCCATCCGACGTTGCCTGCATATATGTCAACAACTTTTTGAACCAATGGGATGAAATTTGTGCAAACCGGGCGAATTTTTATATTGACCGGAAGAGATTCATGCAAACAAGACGATTTCATAAACTTGATGAAATTCATTACATAACGGGTATGCTTCAACTAAAAGCGGAGCCCGTCCAACTTTGAAGGTATAATTTCGGACATACTTCTAATCTAAACATAAACCAAATTATCGCCAGCGTCTGTTCCCCATGTCCGGCCATGAGCCACGAGAATTGAAGCTTCGCCTTCTCCAATCCCGCCTCAGACGAGGAGGTGGTGCTCTTATATTATGAGACGGAGAAAGTACTTCTCTATTTTCATCCTAATGCAATATTTGATGGGCATCACTAAGGATAAACGACAACAAAGGCATAAAGAGATAGCGGCAACTAGGTAGATAATTTTGTTTGTCTAAAAATATATAGAAAACTCCTTGAGTATACTTCAAAAATCATCCCACCTCTATGCTTTTGCGCAACATGAATTATCATGTTGTTTGCCGTGCAACATTGCGAAAAAATTCAAAGAATTTGTTGATGTCAACGGGTGTTTGTATGAGAGGTGATTTTTTTCACCGGGTGCAATGCACGGGGCATGTTTGCTAGTAATTTTAAAGTTCGCAAGAGTTGGATAGAACTCTGCATAGGCCTCCTTGTCTTGCGTAAGTCATACTCCAACTTACAGATCAGCCCGTGTGCTGTCCGTACTCTTCGCTATAATAAGTAAACCCATCAATCGGTTTGACGCTTCCACGTTGCTCGACGTCTCAATTGTTGATGCGTGCAAACTTCATACCTATGGCGGCGGAGCCATGTCGCCCTGTGCTACCGGACCATCTCATAGAGGACATCCTGGCGCGGCTACCAGTGAAGTCCGTGAACAGGTGCCGCAGCCTGAGCTTTGCTAGACGTACGGAGTTTTACAGGAGGTTTACAGGTTGCTTAATAGTGATTGGCCGAGGATTGATTAAGATGCACGGACCCACCGGTGAAAATCAGGAGGGACCAATTAGAAGAGCGAATGGTCCTTAACCTGTAAAAACCTGTAGAATGAGCCTGTACGTGTAGCATTTTTGCCGCAGCCTCTCCCGCGCATGGGCCGCGGCGCTCTCGTCGGAGGGCTTCGCCGATCGCCACTTCCGGCTGGCCAACCGCGGCAGCTGCCCCAAGATCCTCTTTCTACAACTACAAGGCTCGCCGTACCATGGACCCGAGATGCACGTGTGGTCGCCGGAGCACCACGGCGGTGCAACGCTCATGGACATCCCGCGTGATCTCGCGCCCGACCACTTCTCACGCCACCATGACCCGCGCCTGGTTACACAGCCATGCCGCGGCCTCGTCATCCTCCAAGCTACCACCGGCTCGGAGATTTGCTACGTGTGTAACCGGTCCACGGGTCAAATGGCAGCCCTCCCGGAAGGCCGGCCGACGGGCAGCCGAGTATACATGGAGCCGAATTATCATCCCTATGCCAGCTTAGGGCTTGGCTATGACTCGTGCACCAGGAAGCACAAAGTTGTGCGACTCTACTACCGCGGTTGTAATGCCGGGGACAAGCTTCCCGTATCTGCCGGATGCGAGGTCTACGTGGTGAATTCCACGTGGCTCTGGAGACCGCCGAAGGGAGGCAAGCAAATATGATAGAAGCGTCTTCGCGCATGGACATATCTATTGGCTAGCCCAGCCGAACCTAAAGTTGCCGCCCCGGAAGAACATCTTATTCTTCTCCCTCGATAACGAAATTTTTGGGACAATGGCATTGCCACCGCCGCCGCCACCGCTTAGCTGCGAGGAAAATGACCTCGTCATGCAAAAGCACCATTTAAGGGAGCTTGACGGATGCCTGTGCCTCTTCTGTGTAGACAAACACAACATGCGGCATGAAGCTGGTACGGAATCAGCCCGGTTGCCACGATCGATAATGGCCGACGCATCACATCCTCCAACCTTTTCCGCATCGCACTTCAAGCTTTGCGCGTATGACCCTGTCACTCGTGATATTGAAAACCTCGTGGATGCCACTGATTTTGTTGCCCGTAAAACCATAATCTTAGGGCATGCTGCATTGTCCGAGGAAAGCATGGTCTCCTCACAGCGGCACAAGGACGTTACTTTGCCATGTCGTTGGTGCTGCGACGGCTGCTGCCGTCGGCGCACGCCCGGAGGAGACTTGTGTGTGTTTGTCGGAGCTGGCGCACCATGATAACCATGATAGAGAGGAACCGCTTTAATGTAGCATGACGTTGATGCAGCACAGCGTGCATGTGCCATGTTTAGAATAATTCGCACATGTAGCACGTTTGCAAAATTCAAAAAATATATATTTACTCTTTGTCTTTTCTAGTTTAGCTCATACATGTAGTTTGCACCCTGAATACAAATTTTTGACACCTGCTTCACCAACTACCAAAAATAAAGTTGTGCATGCATGCATTTGTATCCATGGTGCCGGAAGCGCGTCTGACCGCTCCGCCCACTCGCTCGAGTAGCATCGTTGGTCCCTCGTGTCCCGGGCACCATTGCAGCTGCCGCAAGGTCGAGCGCGATCAAGACCACCAGACCAGCAAGATGTGCTCCTCAAGCTAACGTTCGAAACGATGACCACGCTAGTGCTTGGCGGTCCACCTGGCTGCCTGGCCATCGTCTTCCCGGAGTGTGCCGCTGGCGCGCACCACCATGGAGACGTGCTCCTCGTCCACAACATGCTCCCACTGTCGTGGTGGAAGCTGGTACGGAGGCTGGGCGTCAGCTATGTGCGGAAGATGGTTGTGGTACGTAGCCGCCAAGGCGCTGCGCCGCAAGAGGCCTGCCGGCGGTGACGATATGCACGGGGATGCGGTGGTGCACAAGGAGCTCGATTAAATGTCTAACACACACACACACACACATACACACACACACACAGAGAGAGAGAGAGAGAGAGAGAGAATGATGAGGTGGCAGTCAACTCAGAACATGGGTAAAAACCATGCCAACTCAATGCACATACCCCTTTGAGTTAGACGAGGGACAAAAGTTGTCCACTTTTAAAAGTTTAGGGTGCAACTTGTCTTGTTTGAATTGGAGGAGCAAACCCACACTTCTCGGTTAGTTGAAGGACGAAATATAGATTTTTTTTTCCTCAAAAAATTATAGATTTTTTTCTATGTTGTACTGCCATGATTGAAGATGAATAGATTAAAAATTTCTTAAAAAAACATATTATGAGAATATAGTACCTCAAATGTTATTCAACAAAAGTTAGCTTCATTTTGAAGTTTCAGTCTTATGTAACACCTTTGTATTAATTCGTTGATGCTAAATTTACAATTACACTGTATGTGAAATGTTATGGATATTATATTTGTGGTTTGTGTCACAAATAAGTTGTGAAATGATGAATCCAAAGCAATAATGCCATTTTGTTGTTTATATTTTGTGATGTGTCTTGCTCATTGCGTAGAGATATGGCTCTATTTATTTATTTATTTGCTATGTTATATGGCTCTACTTACAGGGTCGCATTTGGCATCCCCATAACGGGATTAGGGCCATGCAGTGTGTCCATTCCACATACAAAATGGAACAGACCACCTACGGACTGGGACAAACCAATGTTGAGTAGAGGGAGGCACACGACCTACTCAGTTCCTGAAATTTCATTAATTTTTGTTTTTTATTTACAAAAATAAACATCAGCTCAATATATGCCAAAATTCTCACATTCACATCATTTGCCCTAGGCCAAAATATTCGTCGTCCGCCCCTACCTGTGATGTACTTGTGGTGGCCAAGATACTCGCCTTTGATAGAGACTATCTCTTAAGAACCGTTATGAAGACCTGATGGAAGCCAAATACCTCTCCTCAGATCCTCTCAAATCCAATCCCAGTGAAGGCTCACAGTTTTGGAAATCTCGGGTTAAAGTACGCGAGGAATTTCGTGGTTTGATCAAGTTTTCTGTTGGATGTGGATCTATGGTGCGTTTTTGGCTCAATTGGTGTCATGGGGATGGCCCGCTTTGCCACTCCTTCTCGAATCTTTTTCCGTATTGCTCGGATCACTTAATCTCCATCTCAGAGCTTGCAGCCAGGAACTAGGATCTAGGTTTTAGGCGATCGTTGTCACCTGCAGTGCTGGCCAAAATGAGCTCGTTGCCATTTTTTGTCCCTCTCGATGACCCTGGACCGCCTCTCCTAGGTCCATACTCCTTTTGGCTCCTTCTATGTTAAATTTCTCTATCTTAAGTTAATCCAGGGTTGTCCCTCTTCTCCTTACAGTGTTTGGCGACCATGTATTCCTCTAAACATCAAAATCTTCCTTTGGCAAGCGATCAGGTACCGTCTTCCTACTAGTGACCAAATTCTTAAGCAACATAGTAATGTCTCGGCAGGCTGTGCTCTTTGTGGGGAGACGAAAAACACAAAACATATTGTTTTTAGTTGTGTCCTTGCTAAGTTGGGCTGGTGTTGTGTTCAATCATGGTTGAACGTTAGCTGGAACCCGAATAATTTTGTCGAGTTATATGCCTACTTATAGGGTAAAGTATGGCTAAGTTTCGTCAATTATTTTGGCCTGACTTTGTTGCATTTTCTTGGGCTTTTTGGACTTGTAGGAATTAATTTATTATTAAACATATGTTTCCTAACTGTCTTGTTGATTGCCGGCTCAAAATGGTTGGTCTTTTGCAGCAGTTGTAACGCCCCGAGACCGATGTGCCAGGTGTCTTCCAGTTATTCGCCGTCGTTGCCATGTCATTTGCTTGCGTGTTGCATCTTGTCATGTCATCATGTGCATTGCATCATCATATTTTTAAAACTTGCATCCGTTCGGGTCCCCCCTTCTTTCCGTGGTCCGATCTGAGCCCAGACACGCTTGCACGCGCCCGCGGCATGTCCGAAATATTATTTTATAAGTGGCCGGAAAATGTTCTCGGATTGGGTTGAAAGTTGGCAAGCGGTGTTGTTATAGTGTTAGTAGGTCGCTTGCCAAGTTTCATCACGTTCGGAGTCCGTTCGACGCCCCAACGGATAACTATAGCGGCAATATAGCCGGTCTAACGTCGGACGTTTTCGGTCTCCGGAAACAGTCGTCGGGCCTCCCTCTCTTCTCTTCTCTTAGCTCGAGACCGTCTACACATCCCACTACCTACCGCCAGGTCCAACCTAACCTCTCTCGTCAGCCCGCGGCCTCCTCGCGCGCGCGTCTGAAAATTGTCCCGGACCCGACCCGAGCAGTCGTCACCGTTGTGTCCGGAACATCCCCAAACATCAACAAAACGTCTCCGTTTTTCTTTTTGGGCTACCTAACCTATTTTTTCCCGTCCGTCCGATTACGATCGGAGGGACCTAACCGCCCTAAACCGATTTCATCTGCTATATATAGCCCCTAACCCTAAATTCTAGGACTTTTGTCCCCTCTAGCCGCCGCCACCTACAGTCTCCCTCCAATCTCGGGATCTCCACCCGATCCACCTGCTCCTCTCTTTCCGCGCCTAGCCATCCCTTTGATCCATCCATCCACTCGATCCACCTCCCTGTTTCTCCGCAGGCCCGCAAGGCCCGAGTGCCTCGTCCCGTGCCTCGATCCAGGAGGAATCTGGAGTAGCTCTGCCCTTCGCACGCCGACGCTAGCGACCTCAACTACCACCACCGAAGCCGCCATGACCAGGCCATCGCCCTCACCTGCGCCCCTTCTTCTCTTTTCCTGCCTTCTCCTTCCTCCTCTGCTCTAATCCCTATCTCTCTCTACTTCTCTTGCTTCCGCAGGAACCAGAGGAGTTCTGCCCCGACGCCATGGACGGGGGTCGCCGCTCCCTAACTCCGGCCTCATGCGGGCTTGCCAAGCCCCAAGCCGCGCCGGATCTGGAGGGCATCACCGCCGCCGCACCTTTTTCCGACCTCCACGACCTTCTCCGGCCCTGTTCCCGTTGAAGGCCGTCGGCGTCGCTCGGGTTCAGCGTGCCCTGTTGTTGTGCCTGCATCGCCCCGTTGACGCGTCTCCCCCGAACAGGTCTTCCCCGCACGCCGTTGACCGCGTCCTGCTGCGTGGGCCGCCTCCAGCGCCCTCCTGGCCGCGTCTCGCTTCGTGGCCTAGCGCCTGCGGAGCCGGCCTACTCGACCGCACCCCTAGGTTGCCTCCACCGACAAGCGCCAAGGCCCAGTCGCCCGTGCTTGCTGCAGCCTTAGCCTACCAGATCCGCTGGCCCAAGGCCCGCGAGGTGAGCACAAGCCAGCCCATCCCTGCTTGCTTATGTGATGCCCTGGGCGCTGAATAATATCCCGCGCTCACCCAGATTCAGCCCAGTGCATGTTTTTTTCCGTCTGGCGAATTTCTCTTTTATTCCAGAGACAACAGTTTTGCAGAAAAACCCTCATACTTCATTCATCTAATAACTTCACATCCGTGCATCGGATTAAAACAAACTTAATATGAAACTTGCTTAGAATTTCATCTAGTTTAATAATATCCAATTTTCATATATGTTTAAAATGTTTAAAATGCTGTTTGTTTAAATTTGCTTAAATAACTTGCTAAAATGCTTTAATTCATAACTAATTAACCGTAGCTCCAAACCTAACAAACTTTATATGTAAATGGGGTAGAAAAATGCCTAGTTTAACATGATGCACTCATCTAGCATGTTTAACAATTCTAAAATTATGTTAAGGCAGAACCGTACCAAACCCAATATATGCATATGAGGGTTTTCCGGACTTGTTGTTTGTTGTTCCGGCCTCATTTACACTTGCCAAGATTAGATAGTTTCATCATGCTTCACCTTCTACCATGCTAACAACATTTAACCTTGTTGGGTACATAAACGAGAGAGAACTAAATAAGTCATGTGGTGTTTTGTCAATATGCATCCCGATGCATATTGAGCTCCATTTAACTTGTAGTATTATTTGTGCATGTTGCCATGCCATGCCTCATTAAATCGGACATGCATCATACTTGGTTGTGCATCGTGTCATGCTTATGTGATGGTTGTTTACTATGTTGTTTGCTTCTTTCCGGTGTTGCTTCTTCGGGTTAGTTCCGATAACGTTGCGTTTGTGAGGATCCGTTCGACCACGTCTGTTTGTCTTCTTCATGGACTCGTTCTTCTTCCTTGCGGGATTTCAGGCAAGATGATCATACCCTCGAAATCACTTCTATCTTTGCTTGCTAGTTGCTCGCTCTTTGCTATGCCTATGCTGCGATACCTACCACTTGCTTATCATGCCTCCCATATTGTTGAACCAAGCCTCTAACCCACCTTGTCCTAGCAAACCGTTGTTTGGCTATGTTACCGCTTTGCTCAGCCCCTCTTATAGCGTTGTTAGTTGCAGGTGAAGATTGAAGTTTGTTCCTTGTTGGAACATGGAGATGTTGTTACTTGTTGGAACATGTTTACTTGTTGGGATATCACTATATCTCTTATTTAATTAATGCATCTATATACTTGGTAAAGGGTGGAAGCCTCGGCCTTATGCCTGGTGTTTTGTTCCACTCTTGCCGCCCTAGTTTCCGTCATATCAGTGTTATGTTCCCGGATTTTGCGTTCCTTACGCGGTTGGGTGCTAATGGGAACCCCTTGACAGTTCGCCTTTAATAAAACTCCTCCAGCAAGGCCTAACCTTGGTTTTACCATTTGCACTAACAACCAATAACCTTCCCTTGGGTTTTCGCGAGCCCGAGGGTCATCTTTATTTTAACCCCCCCCCCCTCGGGGGGGGGGGGGGCCAGTGCTCCTCTGAGAGTTGGTCTGAAACGGGCAGCCTGCGGGGCCACCTCGGGGCAACTCGAGGGTTGGTTTTACTCGTAGCTTGACCTATCCGGTGCGCCCTGAGAATGAGATATGTGCGGCTCCTATCGGGATTTGTCGGCGTATCGGGCGGATTTGCTGGTCTTGTTTTACCATTGTCGAAATGTCTTGTAATCGGGATTCCGAGTCTGATCGGGTCTTCCCGCTAGAAGGAATATCCTTCGTTGACCGTGAGAGCTTGTCATGGGCTAAGTTGGGACACCCCTGCAGGGATTTGAACTTTCGAAAGCCGTGCCCACGGTTATGGGCAGATGGGAATTTGTTAATGTCTGGTTGTAGAAAACCTGAAGTTGACCTTAATTAAAATGCATCAACCGCGTGTGTTACCGTGATGGTCTATTCTCGGCGGGGTCCGGGAAGTGAACACGGTGTTGGAGTTATGCTTGACGTAGGTTGTTTTAGGATCACTTCTTGATCATAGTTCATCGACCGTGCTTTTGCCTTCTCTTCTCGCTCTCTTTTGCGAATATGTTAGCCACCATAAATGCTAGACGCTTGCTGCAGCTCCACCTCATACCTTTACCTTACCCATAAGCTTAAATAGTCTTGATCGCGAGGGTGCGAGATTGCTGAGTCCCCGTGACTCACAGATACTTCAAAAACCAGTTTGCAGGTGCCGATGTTACCGAGCTGGTGACGCAACCAAGCTCAAGAGGAGCTCGATGAAGATCTTGTCCTTTGTGTAGTACCGCTTCCAGTTGATCAGTAGTGGAGCCCAGTCGGGACGATCGGGGATCTGTGTAGCATTTGGGGTAGTCTTCTTTTATTTTGGTTCCGTAGTCGGACCTTGATTGTATCTGGATGATGTACTGCTTTATTCATGTAATTGTTGTGAAGTGGCGATTGTAAGCCAACCATGTATATTTTTCCCTTATGTATTACATGGGTTGTGTGAAGATTACCTCACTTGCGACATTGCTTTCAATGCGGTTATGCCTCTAAGTCGTGCTTCGACACGTAGGAGATATAGCCGCATCGAGGGCGTTACAAGTTGGTAATCAGAGCCATCCCCGACCTTAGGAGCCCCCTGCTTGATCGAATAGCTGGCGTTGTTGAGTCTAGAAAAAATGTTTTGAGTCATTTAGGAATTATATATCGGAGAGTTTAGGAATTCTTTTTACTTCTCAGTCCTTCGTCGCTCTGGTGAGGCATCCTGATGTAGAGTTTTGACTCTTCTCTTCTCAAATTTCACTAAAAAAAATTTAGGATCACGCGGGTATCTTGGAATCGTTCCGATGGTTTTGTGACGAGAACATTGTTCTTGGTGCCTCCTGTCATTTAGGGGTTGTGGAAGTGTCCCGGGGAGTTGAGCTCCGAGGTGTTTTCGTCACAATTTTATCGTTGCAATTCTGGAATACCTGAGTTTAGTTCGCCGACATCAAAAATCTCTTTTATGCAGTTGTTGGTGAGATAACCTCGACGCCACCCAGTACTGGGGCGGGAGTTCGGGAGTATTGCCATAACTCGTATAACGGATGCTTTTCGAAGGTTGAGGTAGACGATTTCTAAAGGTTTCTTGGTTATGTGTTGAAGGATGGATACAACTGGATGTAGGATTTGCTAGATTTGGGTGAGATATTATGCTTCCCCTGTATCCCCAACACCTGATTGCATAACCGGAAAATTTCGGGAGTTTATAAATGGGAATTCAACTAGCTCTTAGAATATCTTTCCGACAGATGTATGATATAAAATTGGGGTCCGACGTCTAGTGGTCCGCCTATCCACGGTTGGTTTTACAGTGGTCTCATTGTGTCTTAAAGAGTCCTTGGCTATGCCGACTCGGGGACGCTTCATATGTCATGTGCACTGCCTTGTACATGATGGTGCTGTACGATCGAGCCCGTGTAGGCCCCACCACAAAAACTTCGGGCGAAATCTCTATCATATGTTTGTTCCGGCTTACTCTGCAAGCCAATCCTTTGTTTTGTTTTTGAGTTGTGGTATTCGAGTTGCTTCGAAGTCAAATGTGAATTCCATCCCTTTCCTAAGCGGTGTTCTCATATTTCTATGTGAATACTAATCCTTCTTGATTGTCGAGTTTGTCTTGTCAATCCTTTTTACCGGCGTGTTTCTCTTCAAGTGGATCCGATCATTTTCAACATCGACAAGATCAACTCAGTTTTCGTCAACGGTGTTTGTTTCATCGGTCTCCAAGTTGCCTTTGTTTTTCCCGCCCACCCACCCTTTTTCCTCAAGGACTCAGATGTCTTAATCAAAGTATCCATTTTATTCATGTGAAGTCTCTCCATTCTTTTCCTTCAATGTTCTTATCCGGTGATTCTCATGAGGATACTAACGGAACCTCAAGTTCATCATTTTTCATTCTCTTTCTTCTCCGGTGGTACCAATTCAAGCTTTCGGTGTTGATCATATTGTTTTCCGTATTTCAATGCCTTCTCATACCGGTGCACCTCATAATAATTGACTTCTCGCTATTCATTTGTTCGGGAGTGCTGAAGATATCTCAGAAGGCTCGTCTTGTCTTTCAAGATCAGTTCAACCTATTTCGAGGATGTTACCTCATTCAAGTCATTTAATTCAATCGGTGCATTCTCTCTTTTAAATCATCAACGGTGTTTCTTTTGAGTGGGCCCTAACCCACAGGTCTTTTTCCAGGATCTTACCTAACTCTTCTAATTTTCCCGGAGCTTCTCAAATTCTTTTCCAAGTTTGACATAAGAATGAGTTATCATCAGTCATATGTATTTCTCCAAGATCTGTCAAATTTTTTCATCGTTGGTTCAACCTTTCTATTTATCATTTCGGAGTATCTCAACAATTCACGGTGGTATTTCTCATCGTCATTCTCAGTTTGGAAGACCGAAGAAGATTCTTCTTTCAACCTTGCTCCATTCTCTTCAAGATTCGTCATTCGAGATTGTTGCCATTCTTTCATAATTGTTTTCGATTGTCAGAATTCTTTCTCACCCATCCAGAGTAATTCAGGAGTCTTCTCAGATTGATTCTCCGAAGGCCATCATTTCGGGATTTTTCATTCTCAGCTTTCAGCTATCATTCTCCAATTTTACCGGTGCTTCGCTCAAGTGATCTTTAATCGGCTCGTGATCTCTTCGTTCTCATGTATCTAAATCCTCTCAAGCATCTTCGTTCATTTCATAATTCTTCCTAGTGATTCGTTATCTTTTATTCGTTCTTTTTCAATCCTTACGGTGGTTCGTTTAAGAATTCTCCTCCTTCTTTATCATACCAATTCATTCGTTGTTTCGATTCCACCGGTGGTTAGTTGAAGACCTTCTCAAGTTGGCGCCGTATCTATCCTAATCCTTTCTTCGAGAATAAGTTGTATGCAATCCGTTTGCTCGTCATCAATTTAATTGGTGAAGGTGGAGCATAACATAATTCTTATTCTTGATTCACCCAAATGATTAATTCTTTATTCCGGAGGCTCATCAAATTCTCGGTTCGAGATGCTTTATCTATTCTTTTCCCGGAGTTCCAAGTTTTCTCAATTTATTTCATTGTGAAGATCCACCTAAAGCATTACAAGGTTTCACCTTGTGTTTTCAACTTCCCTTTCTTCTCGTTATCCTTTTGTTACCGGAGTTCTTCACGGAGGTTCTACATGATGGATTCATCAAGGATTTAATTCCTTCTCGAAGTGTTCATCGATATTCTTTGCTAAGAAGCTCAAGTTTTCTTCATCTTGCTATCTGGGGTGCAATTCTTTCTTCCGTATCATTGGAGGTGGTATTATGTTATTCTTGATAATTTGAGTTCATGTTTCATGATTCACATCTTATTAAGAATGAGGTATTTTAAATCCTTCAATCTCGTCATTGGAGTTACCTTGGGTTATGTTTCACCTAAAGCATTTCCTAAGGATTGTTGCTATTTAGGGTGCTCATAAATGACCCAAGTTCTTCTTTTATCCTCCCGGTGAAATAGTTTCTCGTCTCCTTGTTTTTATCAATCCAATCTCTTCCGTGAGTGGCAGGTTGTCACCTCATAATTTTGGGATGTCTTCCATAAGTCCACATCAAGCTTAAGCTTTCGTTGTTGATAATCCAACAACTCCGTTCAACCTTTTCTTCGTAAGCTTTCTCTTTCAATTTTATTTGCGAGAGTTGTCATTCATCTTCTCCGTTTTTTTTCTTTCCAACCATCTAGTTTTCCATTCTTTCATTCCGGAGGCATTGTGATGTTGCTCTTTTTAATCATCATCTCGAATTTGTCAGGACCATGCTCTTGTCGTGCTTATCCATTTAACCGGAGTGCCATGCCCTCTTTTCAAGTTCTTCCCATTCTGTCAAGTTTTGGCTCCCTTCTCAACCGGAGTGCCGTCTGAAATCGTTCTTACCCTTTGTGCCATTCTTTCAATAATTCCGGAGGTAGTGTGTTGTTGATTTCATCAACTATCTTCTCATCTTGTCAAGTTCTTGTTAATTCCTTCCATTTTCAGTCGAAGTGATGTCCAAATTATATCATTCTTAATCCTTCTCTATCTTGACTTAACCGGAGTGGTTTCAATATATATCTTGCCCTTCAACCTCAAGGTTTTTCGCAATGTTCTTTGTCCCTCTTTTCTAACGGGGTGTTTTCGACTTTGTTCACCTTCGTTGTATTCTTTTCTCGAATTTTTTCAACCTCGTAAGGTTCTTTGGTTTCACTCATTGGTCAAAGAAGCAACTTAGTTTTACCTCTCCTCTTTTCTCTTCCCTTTTGTTCCTCTGGTGTCATTCTAGATCTCGGGACGAGATCCTCTCATAGTGGTGGAGTGTTGTAACGCCCCGAGACCGATGTGGCAGGTGTCTTCTAGTTATTCGCCGTCGTTGCCATGTCATTTGCTTGCGTGTTGCATCTTTTCATGTCATCATGTGCATTGCATCATCATGTTTTTAAAACTTGCATCCGTCCGGGTCCCCCCTTCTTTCCGTGGTCCATTCTGAGCCCAGACACACTTGCACGCGCCCGCGGCATGTCCGAAATATTATTTTTTAAGTGGCCGGAAAATGTTTTCGGATTAGGTTGGAAGTTGGCAAGCGGTGTTGTTGTAGTGTTAGTAGGTCGCCTGCCAAGTTTCATCATGTTCGGAGTCCGTTCGACGCCCCAACGGATAACTATAGCGGCAATATAGCCGGTCTAACGTCGGACGTTTTCGGTCTCCGGAAACGGTCATCGGGCCTCCCTCTCTTCTCTTCTCTCAGCTCGAGACCGTCTACACAGCCCACTACCTACCGCCAGGTCCAACCTAACCTCTCTCGTCAGCCCGCGGCCTCCTCGCGCGCGCGCCCGAAAATTGTCCCGGACCCGACCCGAGCAGTCGTCACCGTTGTGTCCGGAATATCCCCAAACATCTACAAAACGTCTCTGTTTTTCTTTTTGGGCTACCTAACCTATTTTTTCCCGTCCGTCCGATTACGATCGGAGGGACCTAACCACCCTAAACCGATTTCATCTGCTATCTATAGCCCCTAACCCTAAATTCTAGGACTTTTGTCCCCTCTAGCCGCCGCCACCTACAGTCTCCCTCCAATCTCGGGATCTCCACCCGATCCACCTGCTCCTCTCTTTCCACGCCTAGCCATCCCTTCGATCCATCCATCCACTCGATCCACCTCCCTATTTCTCCACAGGCCCGCAAGGCCCGAGTGCCTCGTCCCGTGCCTTGATCCAGGAGGAATCGGGAGTAGCTCTGCCCTTCGCACGCCGACGCTAGCGACCTCAACTACCACCACCGAAGCCGCCATGACCAGGCCATCGCCCTCACCTGCGCCCCTTCTTCTCTTTTCCTGCCTTCTCCTTCCTCCTCTGCTCTAATCCCTCTCTCTCTACTTCTCTTGCTTCCGCAGGAACCAGAGGAGTTCTGCCCCGACGCCATGGACGGGGGTCGCCGCTCCCTAACTCCGGCCTCGTGCGGGCTTGCCAACCCCCAAGCCGCGCCGGATCTGGAGGGCATCACCGCCGCCGCACCTTTTTCCAACCTCCACGACCTTCTCCGGCCCCGTTCCCGTCGAAGGCCGTCGGCGTCGCTCGGGTTCAGCGTGCCCTGTTGTTGTGCTTGCATCGCCCCATTGACGCATCTCCCCCGAACAGGTCTTCCCCGCTCGCCGTTGACTGCGTCCTGCTGCGTGGGCCGCCTCCAGCGCCCTCCTGGCCGCGTCTCACTTCGTGGCCCAGCGCCTGCGGAGCCGGCCTACTCGACCATACCCCTGGGCTGCCTCCACTGACAAGCACCGAGACCGATGTGCCAGGTGTCTTCCAGTTATTCGCCGTCGTTGCCATGTCATTTGCTTGCGTGTTGCATCTTGTCATGTCATCATGTGCATTGCATCATCATATTTTTAAAACTTGCATCCGTCCGGGTCCCCCCTTCTTTCCGTGGTCCGATCTGAGCCCAGACACGCTTGCACGCGCCCGCGGCATGTCCGAAATATTATTTTATAAGTGGCCGGAAAATGTTCTCGGATTGGGTTGAAAGTTGGCAAGCGGTGTTGTTATAGTGTTAGTAGGTCGCTTGCCAAGTTTCATCACGTTCGGAGTCCGTTCGACGCCCCAACGGATAACTATAGCGGCAATATAGCCGGTCTAACGTCGGACGTTTTCGGTCTCCGGAAACAGTCGTCGGGCCTCCCTCTCTTCTCTTCTCTTAGCTCGAGACCATCTACACATCCCACTACCTACCGCCAGGTCCAACCTAACCTCTCTCGTCAGCCCGCGGCCTCCTCGCGCGCGCGTCTGAAAATTGTCCCGGACCCGACCCGAGCAGTCGTCACCGTTGTGTCCGGAACATCCCCAAACATCAACAAAACGTCTCCGTTTTTCTTTTTGGGCTACCTAACCTATTTTTTCCCGTCCGTCCGATTACGATCGGAGGGACCTAACCGCCCTAAACCGATTTCATCTGCTATATATAGCCCCTAACCCTAAATTCTAGGACTTTTGTCCCCTCTAGCCGCCGCCACCTACAGTCTCCCTCCAATCTCGGGATCTCCACCCGATCCACCTGCTCCTCTCTTTCCGCGCCTAGCCATCCCTTTGATCCATCCATCCACTCGATCCACCTCCCTATTTCTCCGCAGGCCCGCAAGGCCCGAGTGCCTCGTCCCGTGCCTCGATCCAGGAGGAATCTGGAGTAGCTCTGCCCTTCGCACGCCGACGCTAGCGACCTCAACTACCACCACCGAAGCCGCCATGACCAGGCCATCGCCCTCACCTGCGCCCCTTCTTCTCTTTTCCTGCCTTCTCCTTCCTCCTCTGCTCTAATCCCTATCTCTCTCTACTTCTCTTGCTTCCGCAGGAACCAGAGGAGTTCTGCCCCGACGCCATGGACGGGGGTCGCCGCTCCCTAACTCCGGCCTCATGCGGGCTTGCCAAGCCCCAAGCCGCGCTGGATCTGGAGGGCATCACCGCCGCCGCACCTTTTTCCGACCTCCATGACCTTCTCCGGCCCTGTTCCCGTCGAAGGCCGGCGGCGTCGCTCGGGTTAAGCGTGCCCTGTTGTTGTGCTTGCATCGCCCCGTTGACGCGTCTCCCCCGAACAGGTCTTCCCCGCACGCCGTTGACCGCGTCCTGCTGCGTGGGCCGCCTCCAGCGCCCTCCTGGCCGCGTCTCGCTTCGTGGCCTAGCGCCTGCGGAGCCGGCCTACTCGACCGCACCCCTAGGTTGCCTCCACCGACAAGCGCCAAGGCCCAGTCGCCCGTGCTTGCTGCAGCCTTAGCCTACCAGATCCGCTGGCCCAAGGCCCGCGAGGTGAGCACAAGCCAGCCCATCCCTGCTTGCTTATGTGACGCCCTGGGCGCTGAATAATATCCTGCGCTCACCCAGATTCAGCCCAGTGCATGTTTTTTTCCGTCTGGCGAATTTCTCTTTTATTCCAGAGACAACAGTTTTGCAGAAAAACCCTCATACTTCATTCATCTAATAACTTCACATCCGTGCATCGGATTAAAACAAACTTAATATGAAACTTGCTTAGAATTTCATCTAGTTTAATAATACCAATTTTCATCTATGTTTAAAATGTTTAAAATGCTGTTTGTTTAAATTTGCTTAAATAACTTGCTAAAATGCTTTAATTCATAACTAATTAACCGTAGCTCCAAACCTAACAAACTTTATATGTAAATGGGGTAGAAAAATGCCTAGTTTAACATGATGCACTCATCTAGCATGTTTAACAATTCTAAAATTATGTTAAGGCAGAACCGTACCAAACCCAATATATGCATATGAGGGTTTTCCGGACTTGTTGTTTGTTGTTCCGGCCTCATTTACACTTGCCAAGATTAGATAGTTTCATCATGCTTCACCTTCTACCATGCTAACAACATTTAACCTTGTTGGGTACATAAACGAGAGAGAACTAAATAAGTCATGTGGTGTTTTGTCAATATGCATCCCGATGCATATTGAGCTCCATTTAACTTGTAGTATTGTTTGTGCATGTTGCCATGCCATGCCTCATTAAATCGGACATGCATCATACTTGGTTGTGCATCATGTCATGCTTATGTGATGGTTGTTTACTATGTTGTTTGCTTCTTTCCGGTGTTGCTTCTTCGGGTTAGTTCCGATAACGTTGCGTTTGTGAGGATCCGTTCGACCACGTCTGTTTGTCTTCTTCATGGACTCGTTCTTCTTCCTTGCGGGATTTCAGGCAAGATGATCATACCCTCGAAATCACTTCTATCTTTGCTTGCTAGTTGCTCGCTCTTTGCTATGCCTATGCTGCGATACCTACCACTTGCTTATCATGCCTCCCATATTGTTGAACCAAGCCTCTAACCCACCTTGTCCTAGCAAACCGTTGTTTGGCTATGTTACCGCTTTGCTCAGCCCCTCTTATAGCGTTGTTAGTTGCAGGTGAAGATTGAAGTTTGTTCCTTGTTGGAACATGGAGATGTTGTTACTTGTTGGAACATGTTTACTTGTTGGGATATCACTATATCTCTTATTTAATTAATGCATCTATATACTTGGTAAAGGGTGGAAGGCTCGGCCTTATGCCTGGTGTTTTGTTTCACTCTTGCCGCCCTAGTTTCCGTCATATCAGTGTTATGTTCCCGGATTTTGCGTTCCTTACGTGGTTGGGTGATAATGGGAACCCCTTGATAGTTCGCCTTGAATAAAACTCCTCCAGCAAGGCCCAACCTTGGTTTTACCATTTGCACTAACAACCTATAACCTTCCCTTGGGTTTTCGCGAGCCCGAAGGTCATCTTTATTTTAAACCCCCCCCTTCCCTGGGCCAGTGCTCCTCTGAGTGTTGGTCCGAAATGGGCAGCCTGCGGGGCCACCTCGGGGCAACTCGAGGGTTGGTTTTACTCATAGCTTGACCTATCCGGTGCGCCCTGAGAACGAGATATGTGCAGCTTCTATCGGGATTTGTCGGCATATCGGGCGGCTTTGCTGGTCTTGTTTTACCATTGTCGAAATGTCTTGTAACCGAGATTCCGAGTCTGATCGGGTCTTCCCACTAGAAGGAATATCCTTCGTTGACCGTGAGAGCTTGTCATGGGCTAAGTTGGGACACCCCTGCAGGGATTTGAACTTTCGAAAGCCGTGCCCGCGGTTATGGGCAGATGGGAATTTGTTAATGTCCGGTTGTAGAAAACCTGAAGTTGACCTTAATTAAAATGCATCAACCGCGTGTGTTACCGTGATGGTCTCTTCTCGGCGGGGTCCGGGAAGTGAACACGGTGTTGGAGTTATGCTTGACGTAGGTTGTTTTAGGATCACTTCTTGATCATAGTTCATCGACCGTGCTTTTGCCTTCTCTTCTCGCTCTCTTTTGCGAATATGTTAGCCACCATAAATGCTAGACGCTTGCTGCAGCTCCACCTCATACCTTTACCTTACCCATAAGCTTAAATAGTCTTGATCGCGAGGGTGCGAGATTGCTGAGTCCCCGTGACTCACAGATACTTTCAAAACCAGTTTGCATGTGCCGATGTTACCAAGCAGGTGACGCAGCCAAGCTCAGGACGAGCTCGATGAAGATCTTGTTCTTTGTGTAGAACCGCTTCCAGTTGATCAGTAGTGGAGCCCAGTCGGGACGATCGGGGATCTGTGTAGCATTTGGGGTAGTCTTCTTTTATTTTGGTTCCGTAGTCGGACCTTGATTGTATCTGGATGATGTACTGCTTTATTCATGTAATTGTTGTGAAGTGGCGATTGTAAGTCAACCATGTATCTTTTTCCTTTATGTATTACATGGGTTGTGTGAAGATTACCTCACTTGCGACATTGCTTTCAATGCGGTTATGCCTCTAAGTCGTGCTTCGACACGTAGGAGATATAGCCGCATCGAGGGCGTTACAACAGTGGATGCCGCTCGCTAAGGCCACAGACTCGATTGCTTTGTTTGTGACCATCTCCAAGATCCGCGCCTTTGCTGTCGTCCTCAGCCCTTCAACTTCTAGATCTGGAGCTTAAGTTTAAGTCTTTTGCTTGTTTCCTTCGGCATGCGCCTAGTTCTTGACCAAGTGTGGTCTGTATCACGGTATGTGACTTTCTTCCTTTATTTGCGTTGTTCTAAATTTTGTTGGATCTTTGTCATGCTTTATTTATAAAGTTAGTCTCCTGCCTTTTCTCAAAAATCAAGGCTATGCCACTGACATGTCATTAAAGGTGGTGTGTGTTCTCCACACTGACTCTGTTTAGCCGAGCAATCGCGTGACATGGGTGGTTTGGCGGGTGTAAAACAATTGTATTTGCAAACTTGGCATGTCATTACGATGTCCTGAAGGAGTCCCCACACCTCATGGTACCTCCAACTCATAGAGAAAACTCCCAAAACATGTAGACATCATTTCGAAACCCTATTTTAAGAAGTATCCTTTGTTGGTTGAACTCACATTATGCCCCCAGACGTTGATCTCAATATTGGTAATGAGTATTTAAAAGAAAATTTTAGGCACAAGGGTTTAGAGAGATGTCGCTTCACTTGCTTATTTTAACACAGTACAGACGCAAAAACTCATATATACGCGCATACACTCACCCCTATGCACACACACACATTCTATCTCTATGTGCACCTTCAAGAGACTGAGCCGACATATCATTTTGAGATTTTACATAGCCACCATAGGCGCCTCGTAATCAACGGGCACGTCTCCTCACACTGAACGTGCATCGCCAAAATCTTGAAATAAATCTAGAATAAATGCGAGCACCAGGACTTGAATCCTGATGAGCTGGGAATATCACTGTCTACCTAACCATCCAACCACATATTGGTTCACCTCATTTCACATGTTTGCTCATGAAACCTCTGGCCATGAATGCTCGTGTAATGGACAAAACTAGAAAAAGGAAACCAAACAATGTAAAATCGTATCATCATGTTTTTTGAACCAAACTGGATCATCATGCTGTTTCATGGGCTAAGAAAGTAGCTGGTTCCAACATTTGGCCCAGGCGAACCCTCCGAAGCAGCTCGCCCCCATTTCTCGTCCCTACTCCACGGACCAAACCCTCGCCGCCGTCGCCTCCCTTTTCCCCTCCACCGGCGGCCATGGACCCGATGATCGGCGTCAGCAGGAGCGATATGCTCGCCGGCTTGGAGTGCGACGGCGCGGACCCCGAGACGCTGGACGTCGGCACAAACCTGCTGCTCTACTTCGTGTACCACTACCTCCCGGACCCGCCCGTCTCCCCCACCGCCACCCTCTCGCTCGCCGGCGCGTCCTGGGTCCCCGACGGCGTCGACCGCATCATCCGCCTCCCCGATGTGGTCCTCCGCGACATCATCTCCCGCCTCCCCGCCAAGGACGCCGCGCGCACCGCCGCGCTCGCCTCGCGCTGGCGCCCCCTCTGGCGCTCGGTGCCCCTCACTCTCGTCGACAGCCACCTGCTTCCGGACGGCGGCGCGCGCGGGCAGTTCATCATCGGCGCTCCCTCTCCCCGCGCCGTCACTGCCGCGGTGTCCCGCATCCTCGCGGCGCACCCGGGCCCCTTCAGCTGCGTCCACCTCACCCGCACCACCATGGAGGAGCACCGTGGCGAGATGTCGCGCTGGCTCGACACCGTCCTCGCCAAGGGAGTCCAAGAGCTCGTCTTTGTCAACCGCCCTTGGCCGATTGACCTGCGCCTCCCCGCCACGATCTTCCGCTGCGCCTCCCTCACCCGCCTCTATCTCGGCGTCTGGAGGCTGCCGGACACCGCCGCCGTGCCCCGCGGCGCCAGATTCCCCAACCTCCTGGAGCTCGGCCTCTGCATGACTGTCATGGAGGACCGTGATCTAGCATTCATGCTTGAAAGAAGCCCCGTTCTGGAGTTCCTCGTCATCATCGGGAGCCAGAGCGGACTGCGCCTCCGCCTTGTCAGCCCAAGCCTGCGGTGCGTTCAGCTGGGCTGTACCTTCTTGGAGGACATCGACGTGGTGAATGCCCCTCGCCTGGAGAGGCTCTTCCAGCGGGATAATCTTTCCGAGAGCGAGCTCGCTGACACTGCCCCAAGCTTCTCTTCCAAGATCAAGATTGGGCGTGCACCAAACCTGCGTGTGCTGGGATATCTTCAGCCAGGAGAGCAACAGTTGGCGGTTGGCAACAGCACCCTAATCTAATTTGCATGTGTAGTGTCAATTTATGATCTCAATTGGTTTCTCTGTTCCTGGCCTCCTGGGTGCATTGCAGGCTGGGAGCAAGGAGGCTGTTCCAAGTGTCCAGATTTTGGCCATGGAGGTCCAATTTGGTGTCCGCAATGCTGTCAAGAAAGTGCCTGGCTTCCTCAGATGCTTCCCTAACCTGGAGACGCTCCATGTCCATGTAAAATTGGTTAACTTAACTAGATACACATGCTGCATTGACAGTTCTGCAATACTAGTTTGTGCCCATATACCTAGCATGGTTAATAATATGATTGCTGGCCTGCTGCTGCATGATATGTTCTGAACTATGCATGTGCCGATTTCATCTGCAGTCCAGCGTAGATGAAGAGTCTACTGGCAAGGTCAACATCAAGTTCTGGCAGGAGGGCGGCCCCATTAAATGTGTTGTGCAGAGCATGAAGAAGGTGTTTTTCTATGAGTTCCGTGGGTCGAGAAGCGAGGTTGTTTTCCTCAAGTTCATTGCGGAGAGAGGCCGGGCGCTGGAGCAGATGGTTGTCGTGGTGGCCAGTGAATGTTTCTCGTCTGGGGGTAATGTCAGTGCCAAACTGAAGCCTCTGATCAGTGCAAAATGGTTGAGTAAAGCTTGCAAGCTACAGCTCTTCAAGAGCCCACGCGACGAGGTGTCAGGTCCACTTCACTGCCACCAACTAGCTTCTGATTTTAAGTTTGCCGATCCTTTTGATCTCAAGTACTACTATGAAGCAGAAGAGATCCCTGTAAGTTAATTAGTAGCACCCTGCCTCTTGCCTCTTGTGCTGCAAGACTACTTTTACTATTCGGACCTGAATTTCTACATGATATGGTGTTGTTTGTGCAAGGTCAAGTCTTCTTTAGCACTATGTTCTTTTTCTAACTCTGTTCCTTTGGTAGTCTGTTCAGTGAGCCATCACCTAATAGTATCCTGTCATTTTGTCCCCAAAATTTGCAATCCTTATTTTTGCATGATTTTGGTACTTCTTTTTAATAGAAATTGAAGGACTTGATGTCATCTTTCTTTTTTTGACTGCAAATAGACTTTATTTCTCAAATAATAGACATGTCATTTACAAGCAGATGAGAAATAAAATCAGGGATCTCATCATCCCAAGAACTAGAAGATCTAGTAGTAAAAGAGTTCTTTGCTAATTCATCTGCCACCTGATTGGCCTCTCTATAGCAATGTCTGAAGGATATGGACGCAAAGTCCATCATAAATTGTTTACACTCTGTGATGATAGCTACCTCCGGGCCTAAATAATCATCAACTTGGTTCAGCGAGTCCACTGCGAACGAACAATCTGATTCAATTTCTATGTTGTTGCATCCAATGTGAGTTGCCAAGTATATCCCGTTTCTGATGGCAGTTAGCTCAGCTGAGTCAACTCCACTGATGTTTGGAACAAACCAACTTGCTGCAGCAATAAAATCACCCCGGTAGTCCCGAGCCACAGCACCACAAGCACCTGAAAGTGTTTCATACTGAAAGGAAGCATCAACATTTATCTTCACGATCCCATATCCTGGTTTCCTCCACATGTGGTCGTTCTTACTATTGGTCCTTTGGGTATAGTTGACCTGAGGAAATTTGTCGCCAAAACCTTGATGGCTAGTGCAGTTTTTCCGGCGTTTGGACTTTGACTTCCTTTACTATCTGTCGGCGCTGCCACCATATATACAATGCTGCTACAACAGCAAGCTCCGCCGTTGGTACGTCCGCATCATTGCCCTGAAGTAATAGATCCTGATCTGTCCTCGGCGACAGCTTTCCGTATGACTTGTAGCAAGCCCAGCCGCTCCCAAACATCCGTCGCTCGTCGGCACATCTTTGTGTCAAAGGAATCCCAACATTATTTACTTTAGTACAGGTATATATTTTAACACGTTCTTGTTGGGCTGGGACACTTTTTGTTCGGAGTTTCACCACACTTTATTCAAACCCCAATAACGTCAATTACATGGATAATATCTGGTATGGTGGATAGCCAAACATGCCTTCCGGCAGCTAGTGGTGTCGCAGCTTTTACAAGATCGTTTGCTGCAAAGTTAGCTTCTCTTCCTCATGAACAATATCAGCAGCCGCCAAGGACCTCAGCCTCTGCTTTATAACCCTGATGATCATGCTCGAGGGACCAAGATATCCCTCCTTCAAATGTTAAACAGTGGCCATGCAATCAGTGGCCACTTTGTTCTTGGGGGAATTCCAGGACTTAATGACAATTTTTTGTCAAAGGGATATTTCAACATTATTCAGTTTAGTATATTTTTACACTCGTTCGTGTTGGGCTGGGACACTTAATTTTTTTTTCCTGTATTTTCTTGTTCCTGCTGCCCAAAGAGGGGAGCCATGTAAACGGTAGCTCCTATCTGTGACAGATTGGCGGCCGAACGCACACACACGTTACTTTTTTTTGTGGCAAAACGTCCGGTATGTGGTACCGTAGTGGATACTGTAGCAAACGGTAGTGGATAATTTTGTGAAAAAAAAGATAACCATTCTTGAATAAAGTATATATATTTTTTGAAATGTCTAAAATATTTTGAAAAGTGCGAACATTTTTCTAATTGATAAACAAAATTTCTGAAAAGAGGAATATTCTTGGGAAAATTGAATCAATTTTTGACCGCGAACATTTTTCTTTATTTTTTTATTTTTTAAAAGGGAACATTTTATGAAACCATTTTTTCCTGAATTTGTGAATAAAATTTTAAAACGGGAACATTTTTTGAAATTCCAATTAAAATTGAAGAACGGCAACATTTTTTGAAATTCCAAGAAAGTTTGAAGATGCGAGCATTTTCTGACCAATATTTATAAAATAGTAACGTTTTGTAAATTTCTAACAACATTTAAAATAGTTGAACATTTTTTGAAAAGAAAAATAAACACAGGGAGGCCCACTGTAATTGGAGGCCCGACTCATGTCCTCCACGCGACCCGACTCCGACTCCAATTCTTCTTTTTTTGAGGGTGACTCCGACTCCAATTCAGTCTGCCCAGCGCCGGCCCGTGCGTTCATAAACACACCCAGCCGCGTTCATAAACGTGCCTTGATTCCTTGCTACCTGTCCTGCTCCGCGCCTTCTTTCTTCTTCAGCCGTCCCTGTGCTCGGCATACACAGATTCGGCGGCTGCCATGGCAGCAGTACTGCCACCGTGGCCTCACCCGGCGGCGGCGACGGAGACCCACGTCCGTTTCTGCGGGAAAGACGCCATCACAGTCGAGCACAAGCCGAGCGGGCAGCCGTGCTCCGTGCGCCTCCACAGCGACCTGATCCTGTCACACGGACTGCGCGGCGTCGGCGGCCGTTACTTCGGCGTGACCACCGACCGCGTCGCCAGGGCGCTCGACCACCGGGTCGGGGTCCCCGACGCCGCCGCCCTCCACAGCCTGGACGCCTGCAGCGACCTCATCCACAGCATGCTCGCCGAGGCGCCGGTGACCGCCGGGTACGACCTCGCCGCCGACAACTGGATGGATTCCTCCACGGACCGCACGCCCCTCGACATAGCCATCGCGATCGCCGAGTACGTCCGCGAGGAGATCGACGCGATGGTCGACATCGACGACATGGACTTCGTCGCCCCGAGCCTCCACTTCGACGTCCACATGCCCGAGCTCCGGGTAACCCTGGTCTACAGCGAGCCCAGAGCGCTGCTCATCGCGTGCAAAGAGGCCGCCGCCGCCGCCAAGACCGAGGATACCGGGGCTCCGGTGACGGGACGAAAGCGCCGCCGTGAGTCCGGCGAGCCGTGCGCCATCTGTATGGTGGACGAGGATGCCAGCTGGGACGAGGAGACCGTCGCGCTGCCGTGCTCCCACGCCTTCCACAGTGGGTGCATCCTCAGGTGGTTCCACCGGGCGCCGACGTGCCCGACCTGCCGGTGTGACATCATGGAGTGCTTCAGCTTCGTCAGATCATCGGCGCCGCCGGAGCAGTTCGCGGATGACGCGGCCGACGATGAGCTCGATCGCGTTATAGGCTTCTTAGCCCATGGTGAGCAGCTCGTCGGCCCCGCGGACACAGATGAGCAGCAGCTCATAGATTCCGATTCGGAAGAGGAGCTGGATATATGAGCAGAACAGTCCGCACATCATCCACTGAATCCATCATGAGATCGTTACCCGATTTTTTCCCAAACATTTGTTTTGCAGTGGCAAATTGTTTCTTGTCAAGCATGCAAATATACAAAAAAAATTTGCGGGGAAGCATGCAAATATACATGTAGTATATTGTCACACAAACACATGTCAATTTCATACCAGCTTTGCATACTAGCTATGACCCTTTTGCCATGGAGATGGATATACATGACGATTTTAGTATTATCTGCGTGGCAGTTTACTAACTACTATGGCATTTTTAAAGAAAATTGTGATGGCAAAAATATGGTTGTCAATTGCAATTCCTTTTTTTTACCTACACTGCACATGATTCCACTTGTTTTCTAGAGAGATCCAAACAACAAATTGGCGCACACCCAAGACCATCTAACACCAATTCCATGACAATTAGGGCATCTCTAATGCGAACCTTCAAACCTCCCTCAAGTGTTTGGGCCGAGCTGTCTGGACACCGCAAGCCATCCAACAGTGACCCACATTTGTCTGTTGCCAATCCAGGTGTGTCCGTTTTCCCGCAAACAAAAAAACAAAAGCATGGGGATTTGCGGGGTACGGACACCCTCCACGTATGACCCCGACACCCATGGTCCACCCAAAACTAAGGCGGAGCTCACGCATTGGAGTTGGCCGCACTGTTTCGGTACCAACCCCCCCTCCCCCCCTCCCCTCTTTCTCAACCCTCTCCGATACCATCCCGCCGCTCTTCCACCCTAATCCCCGCACTTTTTTGCCGCCGCCGCCGCCGCCGCATTGAGCCATACGAAATGCTACCCGAGAGTGCAGAAGTGGAGGATCCGACAAAGGCGGTCGCTCAAACGATAAACTCGGCAACATGGAAAGCACGCCACCTCAAACATAAGGCAAAGGAGGCGCCGCTCAAAAAGAAGGGCGGGCGGACGGGGTTGGGCATAGTATAGGGGGGCTGGGGTGGCCCGCCTAGAGGTTTAACATCTTGGTGGCGGTGGCCGATAAGAAGCTCAAGCTCAAAGAGAAGAAAACCAGGGATGAAGAAAAGAAGGTTGAGATCACGGCCGCTTCACAACATTCAAAGATGTTGACCTTGAAGATGGAGGAGTTGGATGACAATGCGAGGATGATCGTGCAAAGCCATCCGTGTCAGGATTGTAAGCGCTTGAACGAAGAAGGAGGCGGCTGAGAAGGAGGTCGATGGCAAGGAGGAGCCTGCGACAAAATGAGCGTGGATGCTCGGATAGCCAGTACAGCATGGCAAAAATCCAACGAACTGAGATACTTTTGTGATCGGGCATGTTGATACTATCAACACCAGCCACTAGTGCAGAACCGGGCTATAGCACCGGTTTGTAAGGCCCTTTAGTGCCGGTTCGGTAACCGGCACTAAAGTGTGGGGACTAAAGGCCTCCCCTTTTAGTATCGGTTCCGCACGAACCGGTGCTAAAGGGCAACCACGTGGCACGAGCCAGTTCCGGGGGCAGGGAGCTCTTTAGTACCGGTTGGTGACACCAACCGGTATTAAAAGGTTGGGGGGGTTTTGCGTTTATGATTTCTTTTTCATTTAATTGTGTGTTTTCCATTTAATTCTTTTTCGTTTGCTGGTATTTTACGATACGGCATATTGTACACGTTATGCATATATATAAATAGAATTTCAAGTAGAACCGATCATATATATATATATATAGGGATTGTCTATTCGTCACGCAGGGTAATAATTCTTATTCTTCACCCCAGCCAACTCACGCATTGGGTCGAACCAGCCTCCACGCGGCGTAAGAATAAAATACTTGTGAGGTAATTTTACCTTCCCTTAGAATTGGTCTAGTGCTTTATATCCGGCGGCTGTTTGTGGTAAGATTTGATTATAAGTGAAGTAATATTACGACCTACACCAGAAGAGAGAAGTAGCCCCGTAAAATTACTGTGTGTTTTTTTTGTTAGTAAGGTTGCGTGGTTAGACGAGGTAAAAGGGAGCAAAAATCAGGATCAGGAGGCATTCCTGACTTTGTAGTAGGATAAAAGCTCCGTTCCAAAATTGTTGGTATTATTAATAGATCTATTAATAATCATATGAGACTGAGTACACCGGATTTGTTGCAAGAATGGAAGGCCTCCTTCGTTTTGGTTTGTTTTGCATGTCCGAAATCTCGTGATTTGTTTACTTTGTCTAATATTGCAATCATAGCATATATGATTCATTCATAATGGCTGATCCTCAGCAGGAGAGAGTGTGCAGACTATGTAAATACCCGATACAAATATGTGCTCGTGGTCTTCCGTTCTCCGAATTTTCGATCAGAGTACCGAGACAATTCAGATGCACGATGGTAAGTTTTACACCGACTCTGATTTTACACCGACTGTGATTTTTTGTAATGTTTTGTACAAATGGATAGGTGATACCTTGCACTCTAGGAGAAAGGTTGACTCGATTTTGGAGAAGTGAGTTGAAATTGCAGATAGAGCCAACATATGAATGGTACGAGTTTGATGTTCTACAGCGTGGATCGAAATACATCCTCGCCGGAGAATGGGAGATGTTTGCTAGTATATACAAAATCAACAAGGGCGACACGCTGCATTTGAACGGTTGTTCACTTGTGCACGAACACCTGGTTTTTGGCCATTTACGTCGACTGTCAGGCGATATCGCAGTGCCAAGATGTACAATAGGTCAGTTCTGTTATTGTAGGTATCCATCATATGATGAAATATATCTGACACATTTTATATTCTGTTATGCAGATGAGTACAAGGCGGAACAACGAATTGTGTAGGATGGAGTTATCTACACATCAAAATCGATGCCCCCTCGTGGATGTTAGTTAATTATCGAGTATGGTTTAGGGTGTACCTGAACATGGGGCTAGTTTGTAATAAAAAAAAGAGTTGTCAGCAGTTGAATTAGGGAGTTTGTTATTTTTTAATGGAACCAAGGCTCGTGAAAAAAAAATGTCTGACTGGTTCAAAGGTGAGACATATATGATTAGAGAGTATTATTACGCGACATCAGAGTAATCGGCCGCACCACAAAAGTATAATAAAATAGGTTTACAACCATGGCAAAATGATGTAGTATTACAATTGACAAAGACATGTAAAATTGAATAATAGAGTCGGACTGGTTTTATTCCCCATGTTTAAAAGCAATGCAAGACATTTGAATAAATTTCTGAATAAAATACAGATCAATTCAAAGATGATTCGATGCCCTATCTCTAGAAGTGAATGGAGCTGGAATTTAATTCTACCAGAGTAGTAAGTATGGATGAGTTTTAGCTGTATATAAAAAAGTCTGACCCGCAAAGAAAAGTGCAGGTAAATTTTGACCATCATAATCAGTAGGCCGAGGATATTAAATCGCTTCTTATTTCCAAAGTAGCTATATCTTTTTTGAAAGAATATGTAAATAAATAAATTTGCTCTATCTCGTAAAAAAGGAATAAATAGTTCTCTGAACGCTTTAGAAGCCGGCACGGCACGTTGTAAACTTGCCTTGGCATCGAGGCAATTTTTTTTGCTAACCGTTCAGGAGCTAGGTAAGCTCACGTTGCCGTGATTTTCTGATCTGATCCGAGCGGTTTCAACTATGGAAAAAAGTCTGCAAACTGCTCGCAGTCTCCACGGCGAACAGCACGAAGTGAAAGGTGGCGTGGTGACAGGGGGCTTTGCGCGCCGGTAGGTCACCTCCGGTGCTCGTTGTGAGTGTTTATCTCCCCATTTTTTGCATCAGGCTTTACTGGTGGTCACGGGGCAGGCCCGGCGGCTGCCCTGGGTATTGGCGAGCGCTGTGGACAGTGGTCGCGGCAGAGCAGTTGCGGTGATCGCCGCGGTGCTGCAGTGGGTGATCGCGGCCGGGTTGCACTGTGCAGACATTAACTGCATCAGGGTTAATTTTTCATGGGTACGTGAGTGCATTGGAGGAGACGGGCAACCTCAATGGTACTGCTTATGTTTGTCTTTTTGGTGTGCTCGGTGTTTGTAGATTCTTGCATGTAACGCTCTATATATAATTTGGTTTTCCTTCTAAACATTCTCCAATTAATGCACTGTAACCTCCTTCCGTCGATTTTTAGCAGACTGAGGAGACGTTGATTGCTTGTTGATGTGGTCTGCATCTCCTCCCAATAGGACGGACCGCAACCAGGCCTTCGCCGCTGGGGCTCTTCAGTATCGGCCCCTCTCCGTAAATTTGCAAGAGTAGGTGTTCGATTATTCTCGAAATATGGGTAGATGGAGTGAGGAATTTTAGTTACCTGAATTTCATCATACAGAAGGTAACGAGAGCAAGCCTGTGCATGGACCAGTTGATATGCAATGCTGAATGTCATCATATAAAACGAATCAACTCACTTCAACCATTTAGTTAAATCGATTATGTTTCCCTATGTTTGTTTTAGAACATTCATATTCAAAAAATGCAGTGCTAAATCTGCAGCGCATACTGGTGTATAAATCCACAATTGGTATATAACTCTAATATATCCTGTAGTTATGGACTTACAGTATGTATTATCTAAATAGCATAGATATGATTTGTCCTATTTGAAAAATCTTGAACCAACATCCCTAATTTGTGGTAACAGTAATAACAACATACATGTCTTCGGAGCATCTAATTTATATTTATTTTTATATGCACAGAGCGATGAAGTTTAAGGACAATACCAGTAAGTTAGATGTCCCTACAAACAATGTTAGGGCTGCAGATGAGCAACAACCTACTAATGCTGCTGCTGGCGCAGCTACCTCTGCTGCTAATCCGCCTGCCGTTTCTTCCTCTCCCCCTCGTCGTGAAAACCTTCGGAGGCCGTCAAAAGCTCACGCTGTTCCAAAAAAGAATATTCCGGGAAAGAGAAAGGATAGGGCAGCCACACCGAGCGATGATGATTTTGTTGACCCGCCAGCCCGTGTGAGCAAGGCCTCTAAACCTGACAATAGGAAGTCCAAAAAGATAAAATGTTGTGAGGTGTTGTTGTTTGTGCTATGTTAACATTTGTCTTATGTTCCTGTAATCTTTGAATGATGTTGTCACGTGCCGCTGGTTGTAGAAGCTTATTTTGTTGTTATCTTCTTCTGTCATGATCAGGGTAATATTAATAGTTCTAAAAAGATATGCCCGAACTATAAGTGTGCTCCCAACCAAGTTTTAGTGGCCAAGAAAAGTTTGTCTGAAGCTGTGAAAGCTAAACTCAGAGAATATGACTTTGTAATATTCTTGGACTTGAAATTGAGAAGTATTGAGAACACCAAGTTGTTGATGTTCCTCATGGATAGGCTGGATCCCAATACGCTTACCTTGCGCATTACAGATAATAAGCACTTGAAAATTACTAGGCACTCCATCGAATGTGTTCTTGGGTTGCCAGATAGGGGTACAAACATAGTTGTACCAGGTAAAGACATCCAAAAGAAAGCGTTATGTGAACTGAAGATGAAGCTTGGTGTCGATCAAAGTGAAGATGTCAAGGTGCAAGATTTGATTGCACAGATTGCGAAAGATGAAGAGGGTGATGAATTCACGATCAGGTGCTTCGTGATGATCCTCCTGAACAAGTTACTCTTGCCAGGGACTTGTGATTACATCACAGGAAAGGAGGCTGCATTGACGGAGGACATCACTAAGCTGTGCTTGGTAAATTGGGCTAAATTAATCTTTGATGACATTGTGAATGCCTCTAAATCATGGCACTCAAAGAAGACTGGAACCACCAACCCCTCTATTCATGGCTGTGTGTTGTTCCTAGTTGTGAGTATCACATCCTTTCTTCACACTCAACCATCAAAAACCAATGTTGTGAACCCTCTTGGTAGTGAAGTTGTGACTGTGTTAATGTATGTGATTTTATAGGTATATTATTTGGATAATTTGTTGGGAAAGCCTTCTACCAATCCCATTGTCACACCTCGGATAAATAATATTACGAGGGAGGAAATGTTGAAGCTCGTCAACCAAGATAAGATAGTGCTTGACGGGGTTGGAACATTTGGTGCTTTGCCGGTAAGTTGCTCAACTATTTCATTCTGCAATGCATTTCTTGCAGGGTTTCGTAGTAACTTCAAAAAATTTCCTACGCTCACGCAAGATCATGATGATGCATAGCAACGAGGGGGGAGTGTGATCTACATACCTAATAGATCGACAACGGAAGCGTTTGGTTGATGTAGTCGTACGTCTTCACGGCCCGACCGATCAAGCACCGAAACTACGACACCTCCGAGTTTTAGCACACGTTCAGCTCGATGACGATCCCCGGACTCCGATCCAGCAAAGTGTCGGGGAAGAGTTCCGTCAGCACGACGGCGTGGTGACGATCTTGATGTACTACTGCAGCAGGGCTTCGCCTAAACTCCGCTACAATATGATCGAGGACTATAGTGGAAGGGGGCACCGCACACGGCTAAGAATATGATCACGTGGATCAACTTGTGTCTATGGGGTGCCCCTTGCCTCAGTATATAAAGGATGGAGGAGGAGGAGGCCGGCCAAGGCAATTGGTGCGGCCAGAATGTGGAGTCCTACTAGGACTCCAAGTCCTAGTAGGAGTCCACCAAGAGGGGAGGAAGAGAGAAGGAAGTGGAGGAGAAGGAGAGGTGGCCGGCCCCCTTTTCCCTAGTCCAATTCGGACCAGAGGGGTGGGGGGGCGCAGCAGCCCCTTGGCCCTTTCTCCTCTTCCCACTAAAGCCCATCAAGGCCCATTGCTTCTCCCGTAACTACCCGGTACTCCGAAAAATACCCGAATCACTCGGAACCTTTCCGATGTCCGAATATAGTCGTACAATATATCAATCTTTACGTCTCGACCATTTCGAGACTCCTCGTCATGTCCCCGATCTCATCCGGGATTCTGAACTCCTTCGGTACATCAAAACTCATAAACTCATAATATAACTGTCATCGAAACCTTAAGCGTGCAGACCCTACGGGTTCGAGAACAATGTAGACATGACCGAGACACGTCTCCGGTCAATAACCAATATCGGGACCTGGATGCCCATATTGGCTCCTACATATTCTACGAAGATCTTTATCGGTCAGACCGCATAACAACATACGTTGTTCCCTTTGTCATCGGTATGTTACTTGCCCGAGATTCGATCGTCGGTATCTTAATACCTAGTTCAATCTCGTTACCGGAAAGTCTCTTTACTCGTTCCGTAATACATCATCTCACAACTAACTCATTAGTTGCAATGCTTGCAAGGCTTACGTGATGTGCATTACCGAGAGGGCCCAGAGATACCTCTCCGACAATCGGAGTGACAAATCCTAATCTCGAAATACGCCAACCCAACATGTACCTTTGGAGACACCTGTAGAGCTCCTTTATAATCACCAGTTATGTTGTGACGTTTGGTAGCACACAAAGTGTTCCTCCGGCAAATGGGAGTTGCATAATCTCATAGTCATAGGAACATGTATAAGTCATGAAGAAAGCAATAGCAACATACTAAACGATCGGGTGCTAAGCTAATGGAATGGGTCATGTCAATCACATAATTCTCCTAATGATGTGATCCCGTTAATCAAATAACAACTCTTTTGTTTATGGTTAGGAAACATAACCATCTTCGATTAACGAGCTAGTCAAGTAGAGGCATACTAGTGACACTTTGTTTGTCTATGTATTCACACAAGTATTATGTTTCCGGTTAATACAATTCTAGCATGAATAATAAACATTTATCATGATATAAGGAAATAAATAATAACTTTATTATTGCCTCTAGGGCATATTTCCTTCAGTCTCCCATTTGCACTAGAGTCAATAATCTAGTTCACATCGCCATGTGATTTAACAGCAATAGTTCACATCACCATGTGATTAACACCCATAGTTCACATCGATATGTGATCAACACCCAAAGGGTTTACTAGAGTCAGTAATCTAGTTCACATCGCTATGTGATTAACACCCAAAGAGTACTAAGGTGTGATCATGTTTTGCTTGTGAGATAATTTTAGTCAACGGGTCTGTCACATTCAGATCTGTAAGTATTTTGCGAATTTATATGTCAACAATGCTCTGCACGGAGCTACTCTAGCTTATTGCTCCCACTTTCAATATGTATCTAGATCGAGACTTAGAGTCATCCAGATCTGTGTCAAAACTTGCATCGACGTAACTTTTTACGATGAACCTTTTTGTCACCTCCATAATTGAAAAATATTTCCTTATTCCACTAAGGATAATTTTGACCGCTGTCCAGTGATCTACTCTTAGATCACTATTGTACTCCCTTGCTTAACACAGTGTAGGGTATACAATAGATCTGATACACAGCATGGCATTCTTTATAGAACCTATGGCTGAGGCATAGGGAATGACTTTCATTCTATTTCTATCTTCTGCCGTGGTCGGGCTTTGAGTCGTACTCAATTTCACACCTTGCAACACAGGCAAGAACTCTTTCTTTGACTGTTCCATTTTGAACTACTTCAAAATCTTGTCAAGGTATGTACTCATTGAAAAACTTATCAAGCGTCTTGATCTATCTCTATAGATCTTGATGCTCAATATGTAAGCAGCTTTACCGAGGTCTTTCTTTGAAAAACTCCTTTCAAATATTCCTTTATGCTTTCCAGAAAATTATACATTATTTCCGATCAACAATATGTTGTTCACATATACTTATCAGAAATGTTGTAGTGCTCCCACTCACTTTCTTGTAAATACAGGCTTCACCATAAGTCTGTATAAAACTATATGCTTTGATCAACTTATCAAAGCGTATATTCCAACTCCGAGATGCTTGCACCAGTCCATTGATGGATCGTTGGAGTTTGCATATTTTGTTAACACCTTTAGGATTGACAAAACCTTTTGGTTGCATCATATACAACTCTTCTTTAAGAAATCCATTAAGGAATGCAGTTTTGTTTATCCATTTGCCAGATTTCATAAAATGCGACAATTGCTAACATGATTCGGACAGACTTAAGCATATATACGAGTGAGAAAATCTCATTGTAGTCAACACCTTGAACTTGTCGAAAACTTTTTGCGACAATTCTAGCTTTGTAGATAGTAACACTACTACCAGCGTCCGTCTTCCTCTTGAAGATCCATTTATTTTTGATGGCTTGCCGATCATCAGGCAAATCCATCAAAGTCCATACTTTGTTCTCATACATGGATCATATCTCAGATTTTATGGCCTCAAACCATTTCGCGTTATCTGGGCTCATCATCGCTTCCTCATAGTTCGCAAGTTCGTCATGATCTAGTAACATGACTTCCAGAACAGGATTACTGTACCACTCTGGTGCGGATCTCACTCTGGTTTACCTACGAGATTCGGTAGTAACTTGATCTGAAGTTACATGATCATCATCATTAGCTTCCTCACTAATTGGTCTAGTAGTCACAGGAACAGATTTCTGTGATGAACTACTTTCCAATAAGGGAGCAGGTACAGTTACCTCATCAAGTTCTACTTTCCTCCCACTCACTTCTTTCGAGAGAAACTCCTTCTCTAGAAAAACTCCGAATTTAGCAACAGAAGTCTTGCCTTCGGATTTGTGATAGAAGGTGTACCCAACAGTCTCCTTTGGGTATCCTATGAAGACATATTTCTCCGATTTGGGTAAAAAACATCACAATCCCAAATTTAAGAAACGACAACTTTGGTTTCTTGCCAAACCACAGTTCAGATTGTGTCGTCTCAACGGACTTAGATGGTGCCCTTTTAAACGTGAATGCAGCTGTCTTTAATGCATAACCCCAAAACGATAGTGGTAGATCGGAAAGAGACATCATAGATCGCACCATATCTAATAAAGTATGGTTATAATGTTCGGACACACCATTATGTTGTGGTATTCCAGGTGGCGTGAGTAGTAAAACTATTTCACATTGTTTTTAACTGAAGGCCAAACTCGTAACTCAAATATTTTACCTCTGCGATCATATCGTAGAAACTTTTATTTTCTTATTACGATGATTCTCCACTTCACTCTGAAATTCTTTGAACTTTTCAAATATTTCAGACTTGTGTTTCATTAAGTAGATATACCCATATCTGCTCAAATCATCTGTGAAGTTCAGAAAATAATGATACCCGCCGCGAGCCTTAACACTCATCGGATCTCATACATCAGTATGTATTATTTCCAATAAGTCAGTTGCTCGCTCCATAGTTCCGGAGAACGGTGTTTTAGTCATCTTGCCCATGAGGCATGGTTCACAAGCATCAACTGATTCATAATCAAGTGATTCCAAAAACCCATTAGCATGGAGTTTCTTCATGCACTTTACACCAATATGACCTAAACGGCAGTGCCACGAATAAGTTGCAGTATCATTATTAACTTTGCATCTTTTGGTTTCAATATTATGATTATGTGTATCACTACGATCGAGATCCAGCAAACTATTTTCATTGGGTGTGTAACCATATAAGGTTTTATTCATGTAAACAGAACAACAATTTATTCTCTTACTTATATGAATAACCGTATTACAATAAACATGATAAAATCATATTCATGCTCAACGCAAACACCAAATAACACTTATTCAGGTTCAACACTAATCCCGAAAGTATAGGGAGTGTGCGATGATGATCATATCAATCTTGGAACCACTTCCAACACACATCGTCACTTCACCCTTAACTAGTCTCTGTTTATTCTGCAATTCCCGTTTCGAGTTACTAATCTTAGCAACTGAACTAGTATCAAATACTGAGGGGTTGCTATAAACACTAGTAAAGTACACATCAATAACATGTATATCAAATATACTTATGTTCACTTTGCCATCCTTCTTATCTGCCAATCACTTGGGGTAGTTCCGCTTCCAGTGACCAGTCCCTTTGTAGTAGAAACACTTAGTCTCAGGCTTAGGACCAGACTTGGGCTTCTTCACTTGAGCAGCAACTTGCTTGCTGTTCTTCTTGAAGTTCCCCTTCTTCCCTCTGCCCTTTTCTTGAAACTAGTGGTCTTGTCTACCATCAACACTTGATGTTTTTCTCGATTTCTACCTTCGTCAATTTCCGCATTACGAAGAGCTTGGGAATCGTTTCCGTTATCCCTTGCATATCATAGTTCATCACGAAGTTCTACTAACTTGGTGATGGTGACTAGAGAATTCTGTCAATCACTATCTTATCTGGAAGATTAACTCCCACTTGATTCAAGCGATTGTAGTACTTAGACAATCTGAGCATATGCTCACTAGTTGAGCGATTCTCCTCCATCTTTTAGCTATAGAACTTGTTGGAGACTTCATATCTCCCAACTCGGGGTATTTGCTTGAAATATTAACTTCAACTCCTGGAACATCTCATATGCTCCATGACGTTCAAAACGTCTTTGAAGTCCCGATTCTACGCCATTAAGCATGGTGCACTAAATTATCAAGTAGTCATCATATTGAGCTAGCCAAACGTTCATAACATCTGCATCTATTCCTGCAATAGGTCCGTCACCTAGCGGTGCATCAAGGACATAATTCTTCTGTGCAGCAATGAGGATAAACCTCAGATCACGGATCCAATCCGCATCATTGCTACTAACATTTTTCAACACAATTTTCTCTAGGAATATATCAAAATAAACACAGGGAAACAACAACGCGAGCTATTGATCTACAACATAATTTGCAAAATACTACCAGGACTAAGTTCATGATAAATTTAAGTTCAATTAATCATATTACTTAAGAACTCCCACTTAGATAGACATCCCTCTAATCCTCTAAGTGATTACGTGATCCAAATCAACTAAACCATGTCCGATCATCACGTGAGATGGAGTAGTTTCATTGGTGAACATCACTATGTTGATCATATCTGCTATATGATTCACGCTCGACCTTTCGGTCTCCGTGTTCCGAGGCCATATCTGTATATGCTTGGCTCGTCAAGTATAACCTGAGTATTCTGCGTGTGCAACTATTTTGCACCCGTTGTATTTGAACGTAGAGCCTATCACACCCGATCATCACGTGGTGTCTCAGCACGAAGAACTTTCGCAACGGTGCATACTCAGGGAGAACACTTCTTGATAATTAGTGAGAGATCATCTTATAATGCTACCGTCAATCAAAGCAAGATAAGATGCATAAAAGATAAACATCACATGCAATCAATATAAGTGATATGATATGGCCACCATCATCTTGTGCTTGTGATCTCCATCTTCGAAGCACCGTCATGATCACCATCGTCACCGGCGCGACACCTTGATCTCCATCGTAGCATCGTTGTCGTCTCGCCAATCTTATGCTTCCACGACTATCTCTACCGCTTAGTGATAAAGTAAAGCATTACAGCGCGATTGCATTGCATACAATAAAGCAACAACCATATGGCTCCTGCCAGTTGCCGATAACTCGGTTACAAAACATGATCATCTCATACAATAAAATTTAGCATCATGTCTTGACCATATCACATCACAACATGCCCTCCAAAAACAAGTTAGACGTCCTCTACTTTGTTGTTGCAAGTTTTACGTGGCTGCTACGGGCTTAAGCAAGAACCAATCTTACCTACGCATCAAAACCACAACGATAGTTTGTCAAGTTGGTGCTGTTTTAACCTTCGCAAGGACCGGGCGTAGCCACACTCGGTTCAACTAAAGTTGGAGAAACTGTCACCCGCTAGCCACCTTTGTGCAAAGCACGTCGGGAGAACCGGTCTCGCGTAAGCGTACGCGTAATGTTGGCCCGGGACGCTTCGTCCAACAATACCGCCGAACCAAAGTATGACATGCTGGTAAGCAGTATGACTTATATCGCCCACAACTCACTTGTGTTCTACTCGTGCATATAACATCAACATATAAAACCTAGGCTCGGATGCCACTGTAGGGTTTCGTAGTAATTTCAAAAAATTTCCTACGCTCACGCAAGATCATGATGATGCATAGCAACGAGGGGGGGAGTGTGATCTACATACCTAGTAGATCGACAACGAAAGCGTTTGGTTGATGTAGTCGTACGTCTTCACGGCCCGACCGATCAAGCACCAAAACTACGGCACCTCCGAGTTTTAGCACACGTTCAGCTCGATGACGATCCCCGGACTCCGATCCAGCAAAGTGTCGGGGAAGAGTTCCGTCAGCACGACAGCGTGGTGACGATCTTGATGTACTACTGCAGCAGGGCTTCGCCTAAACTCCGCTACAATATGATCGAGGACTATAGTGGAAGGGGGCACCGCACACGGCTAAGAATATGATCACGTGGATCAACTTGTGACTATGGGGTGCCCCTTGCCTCAGTATATAAAGGATGGAGGAGGAGGAGGCCGGCCAAGGCAATTGGTGCGGCCAGGATGTGGAGTCCAATTCGGA
>NC_057800.1:696723881-696733968 GCF_018294505.1 Triticum aestivum
AGCAGCCCCTTGGCCCTTTCTCCTCTTCCCACTAAAGCCCATCAAGGCCCATTGCTTCTCCCGTAACTACCCGGTACTCCGAAAAATACCCGAATCACTCGGAACCTTTCCGATGTCCGAATATAGTCATCCATTATATCAATATTTACGTCTCGACCATTTCGAGACTCCTCGTCATGTCCCCGATCTCATCCGGGACTCCGAACTCCTTCGGTACATCAAAACTCATAAACTCATAATATAACTGTCATCGAAACCTTAAGCGTGCGGACCCTACGGGTTCGAGAACAATGTAGACATGACCGAGACACGTCTCCGGTCAATAATCAATAGCGGGACCTGGATGCCCATATTGGCTCCTACATATTCTACGAAGATCTTTATCGGTCAGACCGCATAACAACATACGTTGTTCCCTTTGTCATCGGTATGTTACTTGCCCGAGATTCGACCGTCGGTATCTTAATACCTAGTTCAATCTCGTTACCGGAAAGTCTCTTTACTCGTTCCGTAATACATCATCTCACAACTAACTCATTAGTTGCAATGCTTGCAAGGCTTACGTGATGTGCATTACCGAGAGGGCCCAGAGATACCTCTCCGACAATCGGAGTGACAAATCCTAATCTCGAAATATGCCAACCCAACATGTACCTTTGGAGACACCTGTAGAGCTCCTTTATAATCACCCAGTTATGTTGTGACGTTTGGTAGCACACAAAGTGTTCCTCCGGCAAACGGGAGTTGCATAATCTCATAGTCATAGGAACATGTATAAGTCATGAAGAAAGCAATAGCAACATACTAAATGATCGGGTGCTAAGCTAATGGAATGGGTCATGTCAATCACATCATTCTCCTAATGATGTGATCCCGTTAATCAAATAACAACTCTTTTGTTTATGGTTAGGAAACATAACCATCTTCGATTAACGAGCTAGTCAAGTAGAGGCATACTAGTGACACTTTGTTTGTCTATGTATTCACACAAGTATTATGTTTCCGGTTAATACAATTCTAGTATGAATAATAAACATTTATCATGATATAAGGAAATAAATAATAACTTTATTATTGCCTCTAGGGCATATTTCCTTCATTTCTTTGATCACATCTTCACACATGTGCTTTTCTATTTTATGGTGTTCTACTAGTTGAGGAGTCAGGTGGGCACTTGCTACATGGAGGGTGCGGCCCCTACAACTGGTGGCACTCCTCCAAGTGGTTCAGATATCCCGTATCGGTCACATTCTTCTCCTCCTGCATGTATTGTTAGCATGCATCATCACCTCACAGGTTGCTTTGATGATTTGTGTGAGCCACAACAGGTTGCAGCCATGTCGGCATTGCGAAGGTGCGATGACGACATCCAAAGGCTGGTGCTCAACATATGTGATCGACTGATGACGACAGTTGAGGAAATCAAGTGCATTGTGAGGGATTCTCGATCGAACGCACCACCACCACCACCACCACCACCACCAAGCCCCAAGGCTGCTTCGACTGCTGCTCAATTTCCCCTGTCAGGTGCGGGAGAAGATTCAAACTTGCATGATGAGAGGCAGCAACCATGTCCCACAACTGGTGTTGATAACTCTGTAAATGTGATGCTTAATGAGGGCCGGGACAATGTTTTTGATACAAGCGACCTTAGTTACACTCAGATTCTTATGGCTGCTGGGGTTCCAAAATCTCAACAAGGTGCCACAAACTATGGTATTGTGGCCATTGTCAATATATTTATCTATCCTTTTTCTATGTTTTTTAAACGGGTGGCCTTATCACACAGGTGCAATTTTGGATGGAGTATTTGGCAGTCAGTGGAATTCACAGTGTATCTACAATGATCCCGATCACGAAGTTCTAACAAATGGCGTGTGCAAAACTTGCTATGATAATGGTATATGTTCTTCTTCATAAGGCGTCTTTTTGTATGTTTCATGCAGTTTTAACCACTTTGTCTTCCTTATAGGTGACATGGGCAACTTAGATGACGAAGGGGTCACCACTGAAGAGCCTATGGATTCTTCCACTAGTGCCGACGAAGGTGATCTTGTGCACCTTACATCAGGTACAAGCAATTTTTTGACATTGCCACACTCTGTTTACATAAAAAATGGACTCCACACAATGGTACCTCGAACTCCATGGGCAGATACCGACGAGGAGGAAACTGAGCCCAGTAACGAAGTCATTTCAACCAAGAGTGGTCATACAAATGTTGGTATGGATCATGTGCATGATCTACAATCAAGTGGACTCCGAGCTCCTTTTTATGATGAGACACCCAAACAACAGCATGAGACATTGGCCACATCTGCTGGTGGAACTACAAGCTTGACAGATTTGTGGGAGTCGTCGAAAAAACTTCCTGATGCCGAGGTAGAGTAGTTTTATGCTATAGATTCAAGTAGAATTCCTAAAGTTATGTATGGTTTGCATGTCACGTTACGTGCTTTTGCCTTTTTGCACTGTCAGCATTTACCTCCTATTGTCTTCGACAAGACACCAGATCACGCAATTGGCTCGGGGGCCGAATTTGCAAATGTAACTGAAAATGCGATGCAACCGCGGAAAGAGTCTCATCAGTTTTGAGATACTGCGATGAAAAAGACGGTTGGTCAGCACGAGGTACATTGGTGCATTTATGGAGACAACAAAATTCTGAACAAAATTAGGCGTTGAAGGTTTGTTGTTAAATGTTGTGCCTTTTTATTTTTGCACTTTCAGCATGTAGTTCCCCCTACGTTTGATGAGACACCGGTGCGCCTACGTCCAGAAAACTCGACACAAGTGAGGGAGTGGACTGCACAACATTCAGAAGTTAGTAACAAAATGGCATTGCTTTAATGTTCTAAACTGTTTTTTGTTGAAAGTTTTATGTTTTTCTACAATATGTTTGGCAGAAAGTAGGTGATTAATAAAGATTGTTTCTTGTTTCGTGGGCCGTTCAACTAGAATGACATTTGTCCACTAAAATGATGCCTCAATAAGTTTTATCCTCCTTATATGTAGCTCATATCGATTCGACCGGAAAACATGTCGACGGCGAGAAAAACACAGAGCAATGTTAATGGTTATCGAGATGTTTTCTTTGGAAGCCAACCGCCAATAACTAGGAGGAGACCCAAGCAATCAAGAAACGAACCACGTTCAGTTTTCAAGTTCCCACTAAACTTAATAGATTGTTCTATCGATATTCGCAATGCTGCAAGAGTTCGTAAGATAGTCATATCCTACGAAAGTTTGAAGAAGTAAGTATTTGAATTGGCCTTAGCTTGTTATATTATTGAAATTGTTTGTTGTTCAACATTAATGTCATGCATTGCCAAGGTAAATCTTATATCCAATGCCTCTCTTGGCGTGTCCACGATTGGCGAGGATTTGGCTGATTGTTTTAGGGACAATGAAACTACCTTGGTAGAGATCATGAATATTTTCACTGAATGTGTTCGACATGATGAGAAGCTACACCCAACCCAGTGGAAGGGTCATACGCTTTTTCTAAGTTGGACTCTTGGGGTATGTTAGCTAGCCTCACCCTCTACCAACAACACATACTTTTTATTTCATCTTCATATTTCACATATGACTCCTATGTGTATTATGCTTTTCATCAGTCCATGTTGAGCTGTGAAGAGCTCCACAGGGGTCAGGTGTATAATAGTGACAAAGCCGCTACTTTATTGGCTGAGCATCTCGATGGCATTGATCCTAAAGAGATTAATCAGGTTAGTATATATACTGTCCTTCAAGTGAAATTACTTACAATGTGCTAGATTTCGCTTATTATTCATTTATGTATGTACAGATCCTTTGGACATATCACCATAGTAACCACTTCGCAGTGTACTGTGTCAACTTGGAACACACTCGTATTGATGTTCTGGACTCGACTGACTGGTCTGAGACTGAGAGATGTAGCTCATTTGAAGAACGAAATTTCCCCTCGGGTCATAGAGCAATTGAACGGCTAAGTGAGGCTTTTCGCACAGTTACTGGCGGATAGTTTCAAGATTTTTGTAAATGGCCAATGTGGAGCAAGGATGTTCCTCGAAAATAAGGCAATGATTGTGCCATTTTCACTACAAAGTTCTTGCGCCACTATGATGGCGAAGTTGGTCAGCTCCGTTGTAACATTAATCCGGGATTTTTCATCAATTCCCTTGCTCTTGGATGATGTTATTCTGTTATTATTTTGATTTCTAATGCATAATTTATCTCTTGCAGGCAAAGACTAGTCAGTATAGGGATGAAGTTCTGTCCTATATTTTGTTCCATGAGTTGAATGAAGTCAATCCCTTACCTTACTCATTGGAGAAATTCAGGAGAGAAACAGACTATGTAAATTAGATAGCGCTTTGTATGTTTATAAGTTTGTAACAAAAACTGATATTTCTTGGTGTCTGTGTTGTAATGTACTCGGGAGTACTTGTTTAGGACTGCTTGGACGGTTCTTGTTACACTCAAATTAATGTATCCCCTCTTTTTTTCCTAAATCTTGGATTTGAAAGTTGGTAAAGACTTACAAAAGTCACTTTTATGTGTCCCATCCCTTAAGCCGCACATCTGCACTCCCCCATTTTTGTGATATGAAGTTCATAACACAAACTTATCAAGATTCCGCGATTTCGTCCCAATGTACAACCATTAAATATCATCTAGAAATGTGCTGTACATAACCATAAATCCATAAATGTTCCCTTTGATTATGGATGAAAAAATTAGATTATTACGGATGAAAAAAATTAGATTATCACAAATGAAAAAATAGAAAATTTTCAGTTTGATGTTCATGTTTGAGATGAACTCACAAAAATTCCAGTAATTGCAGGAAATTTGATGTAAGGTTTGTTTTCAGCTGGTTATGTTAAAATTGATGGTTCGAAATACAAAATGTGCAGGAGAAATTAAAAATTATGCCAACAAATACTGAATGTTCCCCACCAGGAACCAGGTAAAGCATGAAATAATTTTGGAACAACGATTTTAGATATAATAACTTTTCAATATCTTTCAGACTACTCGGAATACATGATCGTAATGAAAAACACAACTTAGATTTCACATTCAAGTTATGTACACATCAGAAAACATGACTAATCGCTATCATCTATTCCGCGAGATGATTCACCATCTACCACATCATCTTCATCTTCTTCCAGCTCATCTATTAAACGTCGCCGAGTTGTAGTTCCCCTTCCCCTTCCCCTCCCCCTGCCCGTCCTCCCCCTGCCTCCTTTGGTACCACCAGTCGTGATGCTTTGTTGTTTGTTGGTGCATGACGCCTTGTTGTGACCGTCCATAAGGCCACATTTGCTGCATCTTCTTGTGCACTTCTTTGGCCCGCGTGCGCCGACATGTCTTTCTCCTTCTTCTGATCTAGAGCCCTGGCGGGGCTTTAAAACTAATCATCTCACGGTCAGCTGGAGCACTGCAACCTCCTTCATCAAACACGGGCATTACATCAACAGGCAGATCCTCGACCTGCGCCCTAAGTTCCTTCAACACATTCATGACTCTTACAGATGCAATTGTTGATCTGTCACCTGCTCTAACACAGGCAAAAGCCTCCCTGAGCATATTAAAGTGCGTCATGCTAACTAGCGTCCCATCGGCTCCAACTTGGAGAGTGTCATTCCTGTCGTAAGGAGGGTCAATCCATGCATTCCTTGTGTATCTTCTTAGCACATACTTGCTAGGAAGCCTCTGAATCTGCTCATTTGTCATCACTATAATAAGGTGTGGGCATAACAATCCTGTGCAAAGTGGGATGACAAAGAATAATTTTATTGTTGGTTATCCTGGTAACTATTCGCAATGACAAGATTGACAAACCATATGCTACTTACCTGTGTGCTCCCACTGCATGCACTCACATCTGTAGTCTTCTTTTTCTTCATCACAAACCACTTTGAACTCATGTTGGGACCAAGAAAAAGACGGGCCATCTCTACCATAGACCACAAGGAAACGACCAGCATCCACTTCCTTTGTAAGGAAAGATGTTCCATAAACATATGCATCTTTGTATTTGTTGAATACGGCACGGGTATAGATCCTGCTCAACTGATTTTCCAGAGGGTAGTTTGTTATTGTTGCTGGGCGTGCCTACATCAGCATGGATGTGTCAAAGAATTAGATATACTCTGTTTTGTTTGCAGAACACCAACAACTTAAGAATATAAGTAATGCAGCTTACGGATGGAAAGAATTTATATGATGGCAAGCAACTGTTACATATGTATATATGACACAACGTAAATTTATGTATGAGGCGTACTAGAAGATGTAATCATATGAGACGTAATACCTGACATGCAATGGTCTCTCAGCCTTCTGCTTCTTTTCTCTTTTGCAAGACTAGGTACATTTTTCGTGCAAACTCGTGCAAAGGTGTCGTAGTGTTAACATGATGTCTTTTCACAAGTCTGTTCATGCTTTCACTGCGGTGCGTAGACGTCATTCTCCCACAGTAAACAGCTTTGAAGTATGCCGCAATCCAACGTGCACGCTGATCATACAAACTGCTGATCGTAGGATCTGACTCAAGGCCATATTCATTCACCATATCCTTCCATGCAGACTCAAACTCTAGAGGGGTAAGTGGGTGATTTATTGCTGTTAGTAGCTTATCTTTTAAACCATCATGCAAGTCAAACAGTGGCTTCAAGTCAACTTTGTGCCTTTCCCATACATGCCATCTGCATAGCCTATGCAACGTGTTTGGAAACATGTGCGGAAGAGCGTTTTCCATTGCTACATCTTGATCTGCAAAAGAGGATATTAGTCATGGAACAAGTTTTACCATATTGGTTGAAACGACATGTATGTAGCCATGAAGTGCTCAACAATACCGGTAAGTATGCAATGAGGTTCCTTGTCTCCCATGCATGTTTTGAAAGTCTGGAAAGCCCATTTAAATGATTCCCCTGTCTCGTCACGGAGGAGTGCAAACCCAAAAATGACATTCTGCAAGTGGTGGTTGCTCCCAACAAACATCGCCAACGGCATTTTGTAAAAATTACACTTATATGTTGTATCAAAAGTAACCACATCACCAAACTCAGCATAGTTTGCTTGGCAGCTAGCATGACTCCAGAATATATTCTTCGTAACACCCTCAGAGTCATCCTCTACATCATAATAGAATTTACTGTTATGTGCTCTGAACTCATTGAAGAAGGCCCTAAGTTTTTTTACATCATCAGCTCGCTTCTTAAGTACATTGGCTGCTCTTCTGATATTGGAAGTAAGACATGGAAGAAACAGCAGATATGTTACAACCACAAGGATTTTATTCATGGATAGCTATATTGTAGAATGAAGTGTCATAAAATTACCTATTTCGCATGTCACGATCATTCATTGGCATGATCTCATAGTTGCCATGAAAATGGGTCAACACATTCATTGTTGTATTAGGAGAGACGTCACAGGTCTGCAGATCATCAACAACCTCCATGATAAGAGGATCTTTGTTCTTATGTGAATACATGTGCTTCAATTCAGATGGATTAGGATTCAGAGTATGATTGTGCTCCAACATCACTTTCTCATATATCCATTCTTTCCCCCTTTTCTTGATTTTAACAGCTGCCCCACAGTTAACCTTCTTGGACATTTTCGCACGTTTGCGTTCCTCCCCAGGCTTGTAAAATGTACTGGCACCTCCCCGGGAGCATGCATACAGACGCGACATCGGCTTCCGCTTGAGCTTGGTAATACCAAAACCTGCTGATCTTGCATATTGTTGATAAAAGTCATACCCTTCCTCATCGGTGACGAAAGCCATATTTTCCTTTGGGACAAAATCTTCGCGGACTTGGTTACCCTGATATCATATTCATAGCATACGTTAGATACTCTTTGTCATTCATCCGAATGACCATTCCGATGACTATATATCTCATGAAGGAGCATAACACTAGGCATATCGGCCTTCTACAGAATACCGAAAAAATAAAAGAAGACATCTACAGATTTGGACATAACACTAGGCATTTGTATCTTGTTTTTAAGCAAATGTGATGTTTTATGTTTATGTAAACCGGGTAAAAAATATGTCAAGTGTCTGGGGAAAGAAAGTCTGAATCTTGAGTGAACAGTAAATTTTATTTGGGTGTTGTTTGTTTGTTGTGGCAGACTGATGATAAAAGCAGTTTTGCATTTCAACAGAACACGCCTTCTAGCATGCCTGCAGAAAATCTAATATAGTGTGCCTTCCTGACCCTGCAGGACACCAAAAATCTAAAGTCTATCCCTCCACTGCCTGCAGAAGCTGGAGAGACGGTCAAGATATCAGCTTTTAACCATTGAGCAGGCTGCAGCTTCAGGCTTGTCCATACTTTGGGCAAAACAAATATTCTGAAGGTAATTTATTTCTATCTTATCACAATAAGTTGGCAAGAAAAAGAAGATTGAAAGCTTAGTGCATATACTTATTGTACTATAACCAATAATGTTAGTATTATGTTTGCAGTATGTACACTACACTGCTATCGCTACAGTATCAGTCTTAGGCGCGAGTGGTCCGTTTAACGACTGTCGGAGCTGAACCTATCGGCCTATCTGGGGTGTTCCGTCGAAGGAGCTCCTTCAATTATTTGTCTTCTTTGGAACAACAACTGTTGAAGTAGGAATATACAACTTCAAATGCTTCAACCAGTGGTTAATCTAGGTCAGAAAGATAGATTTCCTGTTCCATCCCGAAGCTCAGGCATACACTAGATGGTCTTTAGCTATGTACTTAGTTAATCCGTGGATCCTTCCTTGAACAGTATGGTCGAAAGAAGCCATTCAACAGTGTGCTAGCCAACAATATAATGACGCCACATCCTAAGAGTGAATAAAACTAAATCCTGATAATGCTATCTAGTTACAACATGTACTGAAGTTCAATCAAAATACAAGGCATCTTCCACCGACTAATGTTCATTCGTCAAAAGAGAGATGAATAACAGACCTGCCCCAAACACTGGATACTAAAATTTACAGCAAGGTATGCACAGCAAGGTATGTACATCAGCAAAGTCAGACACTGGGTACTAAATTGAGTGGGAACGTACATGTATGTATCTTGCGCTGGGATCTGGAGTCATCATCTCGCTTGGTTCAACAGTACACGGCGGCGTCAACGTGGATGTGTGCATCGCCGGATGGCGCACAGTGGAGTTCTCGCCGCTAATCAAAAAATTTGAGCCGCTGCCAGACAAAGTTCCAACGCCATGGTATGGCGTCGAGAAAGACGTTAGAGGAGGTGCATTATCAGGCACAACAAAGCTCATCGGAGAAGGCTCATTGTCCTCCGATTCTCGCCGGCGGAAGCTTGGAGACGAGTCCATGAGCGAAACTGCCGGGTGCGAATCCCCTCCCGCCCCCCCTTGAAAACTGAAAGAGTGCCACTCGCACGTCGTGGGGCAGTAAATACCAGTCGCATGACCTGCGGCCGCGAATCTTGAACCGCAATATGGATTTTGACAGGAACGTAAGTTTTTGGGGCAGTCTTACGGCTGGGAAATTTCAGCGAACACTTGTATTGAACAAATCCAAAAAAATAGATAAAACAGAGGGGAAAACAGAGGCAAATAGCAGACATGGCCACTGCTCGCCTATGGTAGGCGCTCCCATCACCAGCTACCTCCGGTGCCACAGTGTGCTCCCGCGGAGGTGCCTCCATGATGGAGTGATGACTCACCTCGCCGGGAAGAGCTGTCCATCCGGCCACCGATCCGCATCCTCATCGGGGCAGCCTCTCCCTCCGCCCGCCGATCCGCGTCCTCGTCGTGGGGGGCTCTCCCTCCGGCCGCCGATCCGCATCCTCCTCGGGAGCGCTCTCCCATGGCAGCCTCCCTCTACGACCGGTCGAGCGACGGGGTCAACGACGGAGACGACGGCGAACCAAATAAGCTGCAAAAAAAGGGAATAACCTGTCGGGGTGGGAGGACCAAAGAAAAGTTACCGCAGGAGGAAAAAATCTTACCGCACGTCAACGATGGGGTGGGTTGGGGTTCGATACAACCTCTGGCTCGTTCGTTCGACTCAGGTGAAGAATTGCTTATTCTTCACCCAGGGTCTTAAATAGACG
>NC_057800.1:696734459-696741309 GCF_018294505.1 Triticum aestivum
CTAGCTATATACAATTTCTCCTAATTGCTGCCTTCGGAGCCAGTGGCATTAGCCTAATTGGTGCCTTCAGAACACGATGACAATTGTAAGTGGTTCATGGGGATGGTAGCGGGTAATAGTATTCTCCGTTCGTATCTCTGACCTGGTCGAGCAAAAATCCCGCTATTTCCTCTTGAATTGCTTGTATGCGCTTCGTTGGTAGAAGCTTGTCCCGCACCTCTCTGAACTGTTAAGAAGGAGATCAATATGCATGTGTATTAGTTGTGTGACTAGATATCGATAATGGTGTAAAAATTGTGAATAGTGTTCTGACAAATGTATCCAGTCCTGTCTTTGAGATCTGCTCCTTTCGAACGCCATCATGTGAATGTTCTCTCAAACTTAGTATCCACACAGATTATTCCCCGGCGCCTGCTTCAGGGCCTTTACGAGAATGGAATTTGATCAGATAATAATTAATCAAGCATGATAATTAAAGAGATGGCAGCTAGCTAGCTAGTACTACTTAATTACTTACCTTGGGTTGATACCATTTTAGGTTTTGTTTCCATTGGCCTGGAGTGACGTTGATGAACTTTGCCCAAGCCCTGCTCGCCGACAAAGAAAATGAATAAAGGGGTTATTAAATAGTTGTTATCAGGAAATGATGAACTAATTAAATAGGCCGAGATATAGTTAATAATGATTAAAATTACCTGTTTACTATCCCCTTCACGATGGTGTAGTCACTTTGTTTCTTAAGTAGTGAGTCCAGTACTTCAACTATTACTTCATTAACTTTAATGATTAACAAGATCCAGTAAAAACTACATGCACACACGTTTGCATTTCTTAATTAAGCTGACATATATATGTAAGCAAAAACATGTAGCTAGCTAGTAAGCAAAAACAGAATTTGTAGTACAAGACAGTGTGACTCACAGGAAGTTGTAAGGAAGTAGTATATCTTCATTGTATTTGAGGTGCTTGAAGAACTCTAGCATACTTTCATCTACACTTGCTCGATAATATGTATCTAAGTTCCATGTGTATTCATTAATGGTATTTGGGTCAATGAACCCAATGCCATAGCGTGCACCTTTTTTCATTTCATACATCTTCATCCTGCATAATACCACGGAAAAGAATATAGTGAGGATAATTACAGGTAATGATTGATCAAAATGATCACTACATCTAGCTTGAGACTTAAATTACAGAAAGAAATCAGTTACAGACAATAGCAACTGACGATAGATTTGTCGAGTGCGTCTTGATTGTATAACTGAAATAATTCTGAATACTCAACGGACACAGCTTTCACATGGAAGTAATGATCCTTCTTGACATTCACCATGAGGGACTCTCGATTGGAAATCTTGGTAATGTTCATGTACCATTGATGCAATTCATACATTCTCGTTGGGAGCTTCTTGACCTCGTCTGGCTCGACCAAAGGTTGGCCCCGGACATATTTTAGTTTTATTTCCTCCTCTCTAAGCGGATACATGGGCTCGGTATCGAGGAGTTGTCCAACAGTGATCATGAGCCTTTCAGCCTGCTCAATATGCTCCTCGGTTATTACCACATCGCCCAGCTCGGGAACGTTAACGGTTTGCCCACAATAATATTGGGCGCGCGTACTCTCATGTGTTGTTGGCACAACAAGCGGGGGGGATTGATTGCACCGCCTGTTCTCCCAGCTGGGGAACGGTTTTACTGCTCCTTTTGCCAGCTGATTAGCTCGAGCTCGAGCTCGCCTCATTCTATAGACGTGCTCGATTTAACTTCCTGAGATGGCGCTCATAGTCTGTGTCAACAGGCTTGGGAGCTGGTGCTCTAGCCATACGAATGAAGTGGTCAATCTTTTCCTCAGGCACTTTCTCCCTTGGCGGCGGTGGCGGTTTCGGTGCAAAATGGGTTTCCACATGGGCCTTCATTATGGCTGCATTTTCCCCCTCGGACTTGTCGTAAGGCCTCTGCGGAAGAGGCGCGAGGCTTGGACCATATTGAAATCACTTGCCTCCGCCTGTACCTCTCGTACTACCTCGATTTGTACCGCTACGCACCATAGCTACGGCGGCTCTCTTCCGTGATTGTTGAGGCGGCGGAGACGACTGACGTGGCTGAGTTGGAGGAGGAGGAGTGGCCTGGAGCTATGCCGAACTTGGAGTAGGAGTGGCCTGAAGTTGTGCCGGACTTGGAGAAGGAGTGGTCTGACGCTGTGTCGGACTTGGAAGAGGAGTGGCCTGACGCTTTGCCGGACTTGGAGGAGGAGGAGTGGCCTGGCGCGTTGGTGGACTTGGAGGAGCGGGAGTCTGCTGACTCGGTGGCGGACTTCGACGAGGAGTCGGCTGACGCGGTGTCGGTGGCCTTTGAAAGATGATGCAATCCTTTCTCCATAGGATGATACGATGTTTGGCCTCTCCCAGTGTGTGCTCCTCGTCACCTCCAGGAATGTGAAGCTCTAGCCCCGAATATTGGTCCACCACCTCATCAACCACGACACGAGCATAGCCCGCTGGAATCGGGTTGCAATGGAAGGTTGCCTCGGGGGGATTTGTAAAAGCAACGGCGTCCGCCACCTTCATGGATATGTTCTTCATTTTGAAGTGTAGCTCGCAGTTAGTGTTCTCCATGATGTCATCCACGGGGTATCTATCCAGCAATGCGTCGCCCGGGGCGGAACCCACGCTGCTTCTCGGCATGGATGGGACGGTGCTATCCAATGCTGGATCATCCGCTAGCTGCTGCCGCTGCTGAGAACCTCTTTGCTGGGTAAGTGAGTCGATCTGCTCCTGCTGCCGCTGGAATTTGACTGCCAAGTCCGCGTGCGCTGATTCTAGGCCTTGAAGGCGTTCATAGTCCTGCTTCCTCTACTCCTCCTCCATCTTCCTCTTCTTCTCCTTCGCAATCTTCCTTCTCGCACGTTTTCTGTAGTCGGCATTCTAGTCTGAAAACCCCTCATACCATGGAATAATGCCCTTGCCTCGTGTTCTTCCCGAGTGTTCAGGATTTCCCAGGGCACGCGTAAGCTCGTCGTTCTCTCTGTTGGGCTCGAACACCCCTGATCAAGCCTCTTGTATTGCAACAAGTATCTTATCTTCGGCTCCGTTCAGACATGCCTTCTTCGAAACTAAGCCTGTCTTCGGGTCCAACTCCCCCCGTGCACATAGAACCAAGTCCTGCACCTGGGGGGCCAGCTCAATGTAACTAGAGTGACACCTGCATCCTCCATCTCTTTCTCAGACTTATCCCACTTAGGCATTGCCACCGCGTAGCCACCTGGCCCCAGCTTATGGAACTTGTCCTTTTTTTGCGGCATTGGCCTTGTTTATTCTCGACCGTTCCTTAGATAATTCCGATTCCTTGAATTTCACGAAATCGTCCCAATGCGCACTTTGCTTCTCTAGTGTTCCCTTGAATACTGGAGTCTTCTTTCCTCCCTTGACGTACTTGTCCCATACATGTTTCTTGTGGTTGTTGAATGCAACCGCCATCTTCCTAAGAGCAGTGTCCTTGACTTTCTCCACATCTGCATCTGTGAAATGATCTGGTAGGGTGAAATGTTCCATGAGAGTTTCCCAAAAAAGAACTTTTTGTCTGTCGTCGACAAAAGTAAGATCTGGACGTGGCTTTGTTGGCTCTCTCCATTCTTGAAGGGATATCGGGAGTTGGTCCTTCACAAGAACTCCGCACTGACGAATGAACTTGTCCGCAATCTTCTTAGGCGCTAATGGTTCGCCATTAGGTTTGATGGCCTCGATATTGTACTTTACGCCCTCCTTCAACTTTTTGTTCGGGCCTTGATACGTCTCCGTCGTATCTATAATTTTTGATTGTTCCATGCCAATATTCTACAACTTTCATATATTTTTGGCAACTTTTTATACTATTTTTGGGACTAACATATTGATCCAGTGCCCGGTGCCAGTTCCTGTCTGTTGCATGTTTTTGGTTTTGCAGAATATCCATATCAAACGGAGTCCAAATGGGATAAAAACGGACGGAGATAATTTTTGAAATATTTGGAAAATTCCGGAAGAAAAATCCACGTGAGACGGTGCCCGAGGTGGTCACGAGGCAGGGGGGCGCGCCTGCCCCCCTGGGCGCGCCCCCTACCCTCATGAGCCACCCGTAAGGCAGTTGACACTCTTCTTTTGCCGCAAGAAAGCTAATTTTTGAAAAAAAAATTACGGCGAAGGTTTCGGGCCAATCGGAGTTACGGATCTCCATATATACACGAAACGGTGAAACAGAGCCTGGAGAGAACGCAGAAACAGAGAGAGACAGAGAGACAGAGAGACAGATCCAATCTTGGAGGGGCTCTCGCCCCTCCCACACCATGGGAGCCAAGGACCAGAGGGGAAACCCTTCTCCCATCTAGGGAGGAGGTCAATGAAGAAGAAGAAGAAGGGGGGCCCTCTCCCCCTTGCTTCCGGTGGCGCCGGAGTGCCACCAGGGGCCATCATCATCACCGTCATCTTCACCAACAACTTCACCGCCTTCACCACCAACTCTTCCCCCCTCTATGCAGCGTTGTAACCTCTCTCTTACCCGCTGTAATCTCTACTTAGACATGGTGCTCAATGCTATATATTATTTCCCTATGATGTATGGCTATCCTATGATGTTTGAGTAGATCCGTTTTGTCCTAATGGCTATTTGATGATCAAGATTGGTTTGAGTTGCATGTTTTATTATTGGTGCTGTCCTATGGTGCTCTTCGTGTCGCGCAAGCGTGAGGGATCCCTGCTGTAGGGTGTTGCAATATGTTTATGATTTACTTATGGTGGGTGGCGTGAGTGAACAGAAGCACAGACCCGAGTAAGTAGGTTGTTTGCGTATGGGATAAAGAGGACTTGATGCTTTAATGCTATGGTTGGGTTTTACCTTAATGAATCTTTAGTAGTTGCGGATGCTTGCTAGAGTTCCAATCATAAGTGCATATGATCCAAGTAAAGAAAGTATGTTAGCTTATGCCTCTCCCTCATATAAGATTGTAATAATGATTACCGGACTAGTTATCGATTGCCTAGGGACAAATAACTTTCTCTAACAACAAACTCTACTATACCTAACTTAGTTGTGTCTTTATCTAAACAGCCCCTACTTTTTATTTACTTGCTCTTTATTATCTTGCAAACCTATCCAACAACACCTACAAAGTACTTCTAGTTTCATACCTGTTCTAGGTAAAGCGAACATCAAGCGTGCGTAGAGTTGTATCGATGGTCGATAGAACTTGAGGGAATATTTGTTCTGCCTTTAGCTCCTCGTTGGGTTCGACACTCTTACTTATCGAAAATTGTTGCGATCCCCTATACTTGTGGGTTATCAGGCCTCGTACTGTCCTGCTGCCTGAAGATTTGCTCGATCCGGATGGCTGAAAGAAGAAAGATCGATTCATTAATATATCTTCAAGTTATTTAAAACATGTGATGATCACCAGATGTCTGCTTATATAAATATACCTCGCCGGTCTTTGTTGTTTCAAGATCAACATTTTCTTCGTCATGTTCATAGTTCATGACTTCATCAATTCGGTCGTCGCGATCGAATATCATATCACCCTCCCCGGTGTTGTTTAGATATTCGGAGCCGTCATAATCTTCTTCATTCTGATCATCATCTGGCCCGCGAGGATTGCGTATGATATTGAACAGGGCCTCTTGTCCCTCTCAGCCGGTATTGTCCGCCATAGCTTTTATTTAACTAATCCAAAAGAAATATATTCAAATTACAATACATGGATGCAATCAATTAATAAGGAAAAACTGAATCAATCATAGAACATAATAAGCATCATCGAATATAATCTCAAATACGTCGTCTCGAATAATAGATATAATCTCGAATACACCATCTCGAATAATACATATAATCTCGAATATTATATATCGAATACATCACTAGCTAGCTAGCTAGCTAATAAAGATCGAATACTAGAGAGTAATCTAGGCCACTCGCGGTTCCTGAGGCGCGGGCGGTGGACAACCAAAATGAAGGAACCATCACTGGATCATAGCTCAGGTGATCTCCCCAAAGAACCTGCCAGGTATTAGAGAACCCGGCGTCCATAGCAGCCATGTAGCGATGGATGTGCTCGTCCTCCTCCTTGACACCGCGACGTACCACCTCCGGCGGGACCGGCTCCCTCCGCACCGAAAGTGGCCCACGCGAACGCCACCAAAGGAGATCAGGGTCGACGACGGGACCCGGGACCGGGTTCCTCACCAAGCATCACGCCCTTGAAGGTAGCACCTCCCAATGCCAGCCCGGCGAAGCCCAGTCCCGGACATGGGTCCTCTGAAGCAGGACGTCGTCGCGAACGGGTCGACGGCGAGGATGCGGGCCGGGCATCATCGACAACAAATACTATATGCCGCAAAAGTAAAGTAACATTTTTTAAATGATGGATTGTGGTTTCATATATGCAAATTCTAAATTTTATAACTAAAAATATATAATAAACTAAAAAAACATTGACCATATCTAAAACTAACATTTCTAACATTTCTATAACAAATTTTTTCTTTAACATTTCTATCACATTAATACAGAAAAACTAACATTTCTATATATAAATAACATTTCTATATATAACTAACATTTCTATAACAATAATACAGAAAAACTAATAACTAATAACTAATAATAGAAAACTAAAAACTAAAAACAGAAAAACTAAAAACTAAAAACAGAACAAAATTTTTGTATGTGTGTGTATGTGTTGTGTGTGCAGGTGACGGTGCGGGGACGGGGACGCCTGCGACGGCGAGCCATGGCGATCGACGGCGCCGGTGGCGCGCGCGGCGGCTTTGATTGGAGGGAGGAGAGGGGGGACTGAGGCTCACAACACGGGCGAGGT
>NC_057800.1:696741758-696773638 GCF_018294505.1 Triticum aestivum
ACGACAACGACGACGGCGACGCGGGCCGGTGCGGGGACGGGGACGCGGGCCGGTGCAGGGACGGGGACGGGCTGGCGACACGGACGGCGCGATGGGCGCGGCGCGACGAGGACGGGGGCGGCGCGGAGTCGACGGGGACGGTGCGACGGTGGTGGCGACGGCGCGGGGCGGGGCGGCGGCGATGAAGCAGAGAGAAGTGGGAGGAAACTGACGAAATTTTTGTAAGTGCTATATATATAGGAGGAGCCTTTAATACTGGTTGGAGCCACCAACCGGGGCTAAAGGTCAAATTTAGCCAGGCCAAGCGGCGGGAAGAGAACACCTTTAGTACCGGGTGGTGGCTCTAACTGGTACTAAAGACCCACCTTTAGTACCGGTTCCAGCCACCAACCGGTACTAAAGGTGGTGCGCTGGCGCAGGTGCGGTGCGGCAAGTTTAGTCCCACCTCGCTAGCCGAGGGGCGCCCGCACTGGTTTATAAGCCCTAGTGCGGTAGCTCTCTCGACCTCCTCTCTTAAGCAGGCCTTCCGGGCCTACATCTGCTGCTATGCCCTGACGGGCCTATTGGGCTAGCGGGCCTGCATCCTTGCCCAATTAGAATTTGGGTTTTTCTAGTCGTATGCAGGCCGCTGTGGCCCAGTAGGTGGGCTTTTTTCATTTAGTTTTTTCTTTTCTGTTTTATTTATTTTTAGTTGTTTTTTTTGCTGTATTTAGAGTTTCTTTGTGAATATTTTTGCTTTAGGTACAAAAAATTAGAAACTTTCAGTTAGTGCCGGTAGTTTCAAATTTGAATAGTTTAAATTTTGAATTATTTGAAATTTGTGTGAATCACTAGTTTGTGAATAACTTAACTTTAAAAATACATTTTTTAGTGATTCTTTTTTATTATGTTTAATATTAGTGTGTTTTATCATTATATTCAATTTGATAATGTTTAGGTTATTTAAAAAATGAAATGCCTTTGTAACAGATGAGTTTTCGTCCAAAATCATGATAGTTCGAAAGAGATTGTCTATTTTGTACATGAAGTGCATCCAGTTTTTGCAGTAACCCTCTCTACTTTTTTGCACATGTTATGTGGGTGAAATTATGATACCAGGCCAACTTTCAACCTTTTTGGAGTTTATTTGAAGTGTTTTTCAATTTAGCTGAAAAAAATCAGTAAATGCATGAAAGAATTTGTTTGCACATAAAATTTCTTCGCGTTTCAAATGCCAAAACACATAACTACCTAACTATTACAGAGATTCCCTCCTGAGTGTGAAACACAGAAGAAAGTGATAATAGTGAAGCCAATCACATCCCAGATCTTTAGGTGTGAAACTTTTTCTTCGCGTGTGTCCCTTTGAACCGTAACCATGGAAAATCTTCATCATTTAACGGGATGCTCGGGTCAATATTCACTGTGATTGGAGCAATTTTATCAAAATTTTCATAATCTCCTGACAGGTCTGTCTTGTCATCCACTCCCACGATGTTTCTTTTCCCAGAAAGAACTATGTGCCGCTTTGGCTCATCGTATGATGCATTCGCTTCCTTATCTTTTCTTTTTCTCGGCTTGGTAGACATGTCCTTCACATAGAAAACCTGTGCCACATCACTGGCTAGGACGAATGGTTCGTCTGCATACGCAAGATTGTTGAGATCCACTGTTGTCATTCCGTACTGCGGGTCTTCCGTTACCCCGCCTCGTGTCATATTGACCCAATTGCGCCGAAACAAAGAGACCTTCAAACCACGTCCATAGTCAAGTTCCCATATGTCCTGTATATAACCATAATATGTTTCCTTTCCCGTCTTGGTTGCTGCATCAAAGCGGACACCACTGTTTTGGTTGGTGCTCTTCTTATCTTGGGCGATTGTGTAAAATGTATTACCATTTATCTCGTACCCTTTGAAAGTCATTATATTTAAAGATGGTAACTGGGACAGCGAGTACAGGTCATCTTCAATACAGGTGTCATACATGGTACGTCTCTCCAACCAGCCGGCGAAACTCCTGGTTTGTTCACGTGTAATCCAGTCATCAGACCGCTCCGGGTGTTTGGAGCGTAGAAAATTATTGTGTTCGTCCATATACGGAGCCACCAAGGCGGAATTCTGCAGAACTGTGTAGTGTGCTTCATGTTGGGAACGTAGTAATTTCAAAAAATTTCCTACGCACACGCAAGATCATGTGATGCATAGCAACGAGAGGGGAGAGTATGATCTACATACCTAGTAGATCGACAACGGAAGCGTTTGGTTGATATAGTCGTACGTCTTCATCGCCCGACCGATCAAGCACCGAAACTACGGCACCTCCGAGTTTTAGCACACGTTCAGCTCGATGACGATCCCCGGACTCCGATCCAGCAAAGTGTCGGGGAAGAGTGACGTCAGCACGATGGCGTGGTGACGATCTTGATGTACTACTGCAGCAGGGCTTCGCCTAAACTCTGCTACAATATTATCGAGGACTATGGTGGCTGGGGCGCCGCACACGGCTAAGGAAAAGATCACGTGGATCAACTTGTGTGTCTCTGGGGTGCCCCTGCCTCCGTATATAAAGGACTAAAGGGGGGGAGGCTGGCCAGCCAAGGAGGGCGTGCCAGGAGAGTCCTACTCCCTCTGGGAGTAGGATCCCCCCCCCCAATCCTAGTTGGAATAGGATTCGCGGAGGGGGGAAAAGAGAGAGAGGGGCCGGCCCCCTCTCCTTCTCCTATTCGGACCAAGGGAGGGGAGGGGCGCGCGGCCCATGAGGGGCTGCCTCTTCTCTTTTCCACTAAGGCCCATTATGGCCCATATAGCACCCGGGGGGTTCCGGTAACCTCCCGGTACTCCGGTAAAATCCCGATTTCACCCGGAACACTTCCGATATCCAAACATAGGCTTCCAATATATCAATCTTTATGTCTCGACCATTTCGAGACTCCTCGTCATGTCCGTGATCACATCCGGGACTCCGAACAACCTTCAGTACATCAATATGCATAAACTCATAATATAACTGTCATCGTAACCTTAAGCGTGCGGACCCTATGGGTTCGAGAACAATGTAGACATGACCGAGACACGTCTCCGGTCAATAACCAATAGCGGGACCTGGATGCCCATATTGGCTCCTACATATTCTACGAAGATCTTTATCGGTCAGACCGCATAACAATATACGTCGTTCCCTTTGTCATCGGTATGTTACTTGCCCGAGATTCGATCGTCGGTATTCCAATACCTAGTTCAATCTCGTTGCCGGCAAGTCTCTTTACTCGTTATGTAATACATCATCCCGCAACTAACTCATTAGTTGCAATGCTTGCAAGGCTTAAGTGATGTGCATTACCGAGAGGGCCCAGAGATACCTCTCCGACAATCGGAGTGACAAAACCTAATCTCGAAATACGCCAACCCAACATGTACCTTTGGAGACACCTGTAGTACTCCTTTATAATCACCCAGTTACGTTGTGACGTTTGGTAGCACCCAAAGTGTTCCTCGGTAAACGGGAGTTGCATAATCTCATAGTTATAGGAACATGTATAAGTCATGAAGAAAGCAATAGCAACATACTAAATGATCGGGTGCTAAGCTAATGGAATGGGTCATGTCAATCAGATCATTCACTTAATGATGTGATCCCGTTAATCAAATAACAACTCATTGTTCATGGTTAGGAAACATAACCATCTTTGATTAATGAGCTAGTCAAGTAGAGGCATACTAGTGACACTTTGTTTGTCTATGTATTCACACATGTATTACGTTTCCGGTTAATACAATTCTAGCATGAATAATAAACATTTATCATGATATAAAGAAATAAATAATAACTTTATTATTGCCTCTAGGGCATATTTCCTTCAGTCTCCCACTTGCACTAGAGTCAATAATCTAGATTACACAGTAATGATTCTCACACCCATGGAGCCTTGGTGCTGATCATGTTTTGCTCGTGGAAGAGGCTTAGTCAATGGGTCTGCAACATTCAGATCCGTATGTATCTTCCAAATCTCTATGTCTCCCACCTGGACTAGATCCCGGATGGAATTGAAGCGTCTCTTGATGTGTTTGGTTCTCTTGTGAAATCTGGATTCCTTTGCCAAGGCAATTGCACCAGTATTGTCACAAAAGATTTTCATTGGACCTGATGCACGAGGTATGACACCTAGATCGGATATGAACTCGTTCATCCAGACTCCTTCATTTGCTGCTTCCAAAGAAGCTATGTACTCCGCTTCACATGTAGATCCCGCTACAACGCTTTGTTTAGAACTGCACCAACTTACAGCCCCACCGTTTAATGTAAACACGTATCCGGTTTGCGATTTAGAATCGTCCGGATCAGTGTCAAAGCTTGCATCAACGTAACCTTTTACGATGAGCTCTTTGTCACCTCCATATACGAGAAACATATCCTTAGTCCTTTTCAGGTATTTCAGGATGTTCTTGACCGCTGTCCAGTGATCCACTCCTAGATTACTTTGGTACCTCCCTGCTAGACTTATAGCAAGGCACACATCAGGTCTGGTACACAGCATTGCATACATGATAGATCCTATGGCTGATGCATAGGGAACATCTTTCATATTCTCTCTATCTTCTGCAGTGGTCGGGCATTGAGTCTTACTCAACTTCACACCTTGTAACACAAGCAAGAACCCTTTCTTTGCTTGATCCATTTTGAACTTTTTCAAAACTTTGTCAAGGTATGTGGTTTGTGAAAGTCCAATTAAGCGTCTTGATCTATCTCTATAGATCTTAATGCCTAATATGTAAGCAGCTTCACCAAGGTCTTTCATTGAAAAACTTTTATTCAAGTATCCCTTTGTGCTATCTAGAAATTCTACATCATTTCCAATTAGTAATATGTCATCTACATATAATATCAGAAATTCTACAGAGATCCCACTCACTTTCTTGTAAATACAGGCTTCTCCAAAAGTCTGTGTAAAACCAAATGCTTTGATCACACTATCAAAACATTTATTCCAACTCCGAGAGGCTTGCACCAGTCCATAAATGGATCGCTGGAGCTTGCACACTTTGTTAGCTCCCTTTGGATCGACAAAACCTTCTGGTTGCATCATATACAACTCTTCTTCCAGAAATCCATTCAGGAATGCAGTTTTGACATCCATCTGCCAAATTTCATAATCATGAAATGCGGCAATTGCTAACATGATTCGGACAGACTTAAGCATCGCTACGGGTGAGAAGGTCTCATCGTAGTCAATCCCTTGAACTTGCCGAAAACCTTTTGCGACAAGTCGAGCTTTGTAGACAGTAATATTACCGTCAACGTCAGTCTTCTTCTTGAAGATCCATTTATTCTCACTTGCTCGCCGATCATCGGGCAAGTCAACCAAAGTCCATACTTTGTTCTCATACATGGATCCCATCTCAGATTTCATGGCTTCAAGCCACTTTGCGGAATCTGGGCTCACCATCGCTTCTTCATAGTTCCTAGGTTCATCATGATCTAGTAGCATGACTTCCAGAATGGGATTACCGTACCACTCTGGTGCGGATCTTACTCTGGTTGATCTACGAGGTCCAGTAGTATCTTGTTCTGAAGTTTCATGATCATCATCATTAGCTTCCTCACTAACTGGTGTAGGTGTCACAGAAACAATTTTCTGTGATGTACTACTTTCCAATAAGGGAGTAGGTACAGTTACCTCGTCAAGTTCTACTTTCCTCCCACTCACTTCTTTTGAGAGAAACTCCTTCTCTAGAAAGTTTCCGAATTTAGCAACAAAAGTCTTGCTTTCGGATCTGTGATAGAAGGTGTATCCAATAGTCTCCTTTGGATATCCTATGAAGACACATTTCTCCGATTTGGGTTCGAGCTTATCAGGTTGAAGCTTTTTCACATAAGCATCGCAGCCCCAAACTTTTAGAAACGACAACTTTGGTTTCTTGCCAAACCACAGTTCATAAGGCGGCGTCTCAATGGATTTTGATGGTGCCCTATTTAACGTGAAGCCGTCTCTAGAGCGTACCCCCAAAACGATAGCGGTAAATCAGTAAGAGACATCATAGATCGCACCATATCTAGTAAAGTATGATTACGACGTTCGGACACACCATTACGCTGTGGTGTTTCGGGTGGCGTGAGTTGCGAAACTATTCCACAATTTTTCAAATATAAACCAAACTCGTAACTCAAATTTTCTCCTCCACGATCAGATCGTAGAAACTTTATTTTCTTGTTACGATGATTTTCAACTTCACTCTGAAATTCTTTGAACTTTTCAAATGTTTCAGACTTATGTTTCATTAGGTAGATATACCCATATCTGCTCAAATCATCTGTGAAGGTGATAAAATAATGATATCCGCCACGAGCCTCAATATTCATCGGACCACATACATCTGTATGTATAATTTCCAACAAATCTGTTGCTCTCTCCATAGTACCGGAGAATGGCGTTTTGGTCATCTTGCCCAAGAGGCACGGTTCGCAAGTACCAAGTGATTCATAATCAAGTGGTTCCAAAAGTCCATCAGTATGGAGTTTCTTCATGCGCTTTACACCGATATGACCTAAACGGCAGTGCCACAAATAAGTTGCACTATCATTATCAACTCTGCATCTTTTGGCTTCAACATTATGAATATGTGTGTTACTACTATCGAGATTCAACAAGAATAGACCAATTTTCAAGGGTGCATGACCACAAAAGATATTACTCATATAAATAGAACAACCATTATTCTCAGATTTAAATGAATAACCGTCTCGCATCAAACAAGATCCAGATATAATGTTCATGCTTAACGCTGGCACCAATTAACAATTATTTAGGTCTAATATTAATCCCGAAGGTAGATGTAGAGGTAGCGTGCCGACTGCGATCACATCAACTTTGGAACCGTTTCCCACGCGCATCGTCACCTCGTCCTTAGCCAATCTTCGCTTAATCCGTAGTCCCTGTTTCGAGTTGCAAATATTAGCAACAGAACCAGTACCAAATACCCAGGTGCTACTGCGAGCATTAGTAAGGTACACATCAATAACATGTATATCACATATACCTTTGTTCACCTTGCCATCCTTCTTATCCGCCAAATACTTGGGGCAGTTCCGCTTCCAGTGACCAGTCTGCTTGCAATAGAAGCACTCAATTTCAGGCTTAGGTCCAGGTTTGGGTTTCTTCTCTTGAGTAGCAACTTGCTTGCCGTTCTTTTTGAAGTTCCCCTTCTTCTTTCCTTTGCCCTTTTTCTTGAAACTAGTGGTCTTGTTTGACCATCAACACTTGATGCTCCTTCTTGATTTCTACCTCCGCAGCTTTCAGCATTGCGAAGAGCTCGCGAATAGTCTTATTCATCCCTTGCATATTATAGTTCATCACGAAGCTCTTGTAGCTTGGTGGCAGTGATTGGAGAATTCTGTCAATGACGCAATCATCTGGAAGATTAACTCCCAATTGAATCAAGTGTTTATTATACCCAGACATTTTGAGTATATGCTCACTAACAGAAATGTTCTCCTCCATCTTGCAGCTATAGAACTTATTGGAGACTTCATATCTCTCAATCCGGGCATTTGCTTGAAATATTAACTTCAACTCCTGGAACATCTCATATGCTCCATGATGTTCAAAACGTCGTTGAAGTCCCGATTCTAAGCCGTAAAGCATGGCACACTGAACTATCGAGTAGTCATCAGCTTTGCTCTGCCAGACATTCATAACATCCGGCGTTGCTCCTGCAGCAGGCATGGCACCCAGCGGTGCTTCCAGGACGTAATTCTTCTGTGCAGCAATGAGGATAATCCTCAAGTTACGGACCCAGTCCGTGTAATTGCTACCATCATCTTTCAACTTTGCTTTCTCAAGGAACGCATTAAAATTCAATGGAACAACAGCAGGAGCCATCTATCTACAAACAAGCATCAACAAGCAAGATACTAATTAGGTACTAAGTTTCATGATAAATTTAAGTTCAGTTAATTTACTTAAAGAACTCCCACTTAGATAGACATCCCTCTAATCCTCTAAGTGATTACATGATCCAAATCAACTAAACCATGTCCGATCATCACGTGAGATGGAGTAGTTTCATTGGTGAACATCTTTATGTTGATCATATCTACTATATGATTCACGCTCGACCTTTCGGTCTCCGTGTTCCGAGGCCATATCTGTATATGCTTGGCTCGTCAAGTTTAACCTGAGTATTCCGCGTGTGCAACTGTTTTGCACCCGTTGTATTTGAACGTAGAGCCTATCACACCCGATCATCATGTGGTGTCTCAGCACGAAGAACTTTCGCAACGGTGCATACTCAGGGAGAACACTTCTTGATAATTTTAGTGAGAGATCATCTTATAATGCTACCGTAAATTAAAGCAAGATAAGATGCATAAAAGATAAACATCACATGCAATCAATAAAAGTGATATGATATGGCCATCATCATCTTGTGCTTGTGATCTCCAACTCCGAAGCACCGTCGTGATCACCATCGTTACTGGCGCGACACCTTGATCTCCATCGTAGCATCGTTGTCGTCTCGCCAAGCTTGTGCTTCCACGACTATCGCTACCGTTTAGTGATAAAGTAAAGCATTACAGCGCGATTGCATTGCATACAATAAAGCGACAACCATATGGCTCCTGCCAGTTGCCGATAACTCGGTTACAAAACATGATCATCTCATACAATAAAAATCAGCATCATGTCTTGACCATATCACATCACAACATACCCTGCAAAAACAAGTTAGACGCCCTCTACTTTGTTGTTGCAAGTTTTACGTGGCTGCTACGGGCTTAAGCAAGAACCAATCTTACCTACGCATCAAAACCACAACGATAGTTTGTCAAGTTGGTGCTGTTTTAACCTTCGCAAGGACCGGGCGTAGCCACACTTAGTTCAACTAAAGTTGGAGAAACTGTCACCGACAAGCCACCTCTGTGCAAAGCACGTCGGAAGAACCGGTCTCGCGTAAGCGTACGCGTAATGTCGGTCTGGGCCGCTTCATCCAACAATACCGCCGAACCAAAGTATGACATGCTGGTAAGCAGTATGACTTATATCACCCACAACTCACTTGTGTTCTACTTGTGCATATTACATCAACATATAAAACCTAGGCTCGGATGCCACTGTTGGGAACGTAGTAATTTCAAAAAATTTCCTACGCACACGCAAGATCATGTGATGCATAGCAACGAGAGGGGAGAGTATGATCTACATACCTAGTAGATCGACAACGGAAGCGTTTGGTTGATATAGTCGTACGTCTTCACGGCCCGACCGATCAAACACCGAAACTACGGCACCTCCGAGTTTTAGCACACGTTCAGCTCGGTGACGATCCCTGGACTCCGATCCAGCAAAGTGTCGGGGAAGAGTTCCATCAGCAAGACGGCGTGGTGACGATCTTGATGTACTACTGCAGCAGGGCTTCGCCTAAACTCCGCTACAATATTATCGAGGACTATGGTGGCTAGGGCGCCGCACATGGCTAAGGAAAAGATCACGTGGATCAACTTGTGTGTCTCTGGGGTGCCCCTGCCTCCGTATATAAAGGACTAAAGGGGGGAGGCTGGCCGGCCAAGGAGGGCGCGCCAGGAGAGTCCTACTCCCTCTGGGAGTGGGACCCCCCGCCCAATCCTAGTTGGAATAGGATTCGCGGAGGGGGGAATAGAGAGAGAGGGGCCGGCCCCCTCTCCTTGTCCTATTCGGACCAAGGGAGGGGAGGGGCGCGCGGCCCATGAGGGGCTGCCTCTTCTCTTTTCCACTAAGGCCCATTATGGCCCATATAGCTCCCGGGGGGTTCCGGTAACCTCCCGGTACTCCGGTAAAATCCCGATTTCACCCGGAACACTTCCGATATCCAAACATAGGCTTCCAATATATCAATCTTTATGTCTCGACCATTTCGAGACTCCTCGTCATGTCCCTGATCATATCCGGGACTCCGAACAACCTTCGGTACATCAAAATGCATAAACTCATAATATAACTGTCATCGTAACCTTAAGCGTGCGGACCCTACGGGTTCGAGAACAATGTAGACATGGCCGAGACACGTCTCCGGTCAATAACCAATAGTGGGACCTGGATGCCCATATTGCCTCCTACATATTCTACGAAGATCTTTATTGGTCAGACCGCATAACAACATACGTCGTTCCCTTTGTCATCGGTATGTTACTTGCCCGAGATTCGATCGTCGGTATTCCAATACCTAGTTCAATCTCGTTGCTGGCAAGTCTCTTTACTCGTTCTGTAATACATCATCCGGCAACTAACTCATTAGTTGCAATGCTTGCAAGGCTTAAGTGATGTGCATTACCGAGAGGGCCTAAAGATACCTCTCCGACAATCGGAGTGACAAAACCTAATCTCGAAATACGCCAACCCAACATGTACCTTTGGAGACACCTGTAGTACTCCTTTATAATCACCCAGTTACGTTGTGACGTTTGGTAGCACCCAAAGTGTTCCTCCGGTAAACGGGAGTTGCATAATCTCATAGTTATAGGAACATGTATAAGTCATGAAGAAAGCAATAGCAACATACTAAACGATCGGGTGCTAAGCTAATGGAATGGGTCATGTCAATCAGATCATTCACTTAATGATGTGATCCCGTTAATCAAATAACAACTCATTGTTCATGGTTAGGAAACATAACCATCTTTGATTAATGAGCTAGTCAAGTAGAGGCATACTAGTGACACTTTGTTTGTCTATGTATTCACACATGTATTACGTTTCCGGTTAATACAATTCTAGCATGAATAATAAACATTTATCATGATATAAGGAAATAAATAATAACTTTATTATTGCCTCTAGGGCATATTTCCTTCACTTCAGTGAGAGAATGTCCGTCCATACATATTATTTGATCCCCTCCTAGCGTGCCTTTTCCATCTAGTCTGCCCTTATGCCGCGATTCAGGAACACGAATCGGCTTAAGGTCAGGAATAAAGTCAATACAAAACTCAATGACTTTCTCATTTTCATGGCCTTTGGAGATGCTTCCTTCTGGCCTAGCATGGTTATGAACATATTTCTTTAAGACTCCCATGAACCTCTCAAAGGGGAACATATTGTGTAGAAATACAGGACCAAAAACGTTAATCTCTTCGCATAGGTGAACTAGGACATGCGTCATGATGTTGAAGAAGGATGGTGGGAACACCAACTCGAAACTGACAAGACATTGCACCAAATCATTCTCTAACCTTGGTATGATTTCTGGATCGATTACCTTCTGAGAGATTGCATTGAGGAATACACATAGCTTCACAATGGCTAATCGAACGTTTTTCGGTAGAAACCCCCTCTGAAAGATCGTGGATGTCGCCTAGAGGGGGGGGGGGTGAATAGGCGCTTTAAAATAATTACGGTTGAGGCTTGAACAAATGCGGAATAAACCTAGCGGTTAATTTGTCAAGCACAAAACCTACAACAACTAGGCTCACCTATGTGCACCAACAACTTATGCTAAGCAAGAAAAACTACTTAGGTGATAGCAAGATATATGACAAAGAACAATATGGCTATCACAAAGTAAAGTGCATAAGTAAAGGGGCTCGGGTAAGAGATAACCGAGGCACGCGGAGACGACGATGTATCCCGAAGTTCACACCCTTGCGGATGCTAATCTCCGTTTGGAGCGGTGTGGAGGCACAATGCTCCCCAAGAAGCCACTAGGGCCACCGTAATCTCCTCACGCCCTCGCACAATGCAAGATGCCGTGATTCCACTAAGGGACCCTTGAGGGCGGTCACCGAACCCGTACAAATGGCAACCCTTGGGGGCGGTCACCGAACCCGTACACTTTGGCAACCCTTGGGGGCGGTCACCGGTACCCGACAAATTGCTCGGGGCGATCTCCACAACCTAATTGGAGACCCCGACGCTTGCCCGGAGCTTTACACCACAATGATTGAGCTCCGAACACCACCAACCGACTAGGGGGCCCAAGCACCCAAGATAAACAAGCTCAAGGGCACCAAGCACCCAAGAGTAATAAGCTTCTCAACTTGTAACTTCCACGTATCACGTGGAGAACTCAAACCGATGCACCAAATGCAATGGCAAGGGCACACGGAGTGCCCAAGTCCTTCTCTCTCAAATCCCACCGAAGCAACTAATGCTAGGGAGGAAAATGAGAGGAAGAACAAGAAGGAGAACACCAAGAACTCCAAGAACTAGATCCAAGGGGCTCCCCTCACATAGAGGAGAAAGTGATTGGTGGAAATGTGGATCTAGATCTCCTCTCTCTTTTCCCTCAAAAACTAGCAAGAATCCATGGAGGGATTGAGAGTTAGCAAGCTCGAAGAAGGTCAACAATGGGGGAAGAACACGAGCTCAAAGGATTGGACTCAATGGGGAAGAAGACCCCCTTTTATAGGAGGGGAGAAAATCCAACCGTTATCCCCTCACTCAGCCCGCACAACGCGGTACTACCGCACCAGGGGCGCGGTACTACCGCGAGGCTGCGCGGTACTACCATGGAGGACCACGGTACTACCGCGACAGCAGCATAGGCCGGAACTTGCCTGACTAGGGGGCAGTACTACCGCTTGCGCGGTACTACCGCGCCCCCTTGCGGTACTACCGCAAGGTAGGAAAGTCTCAGCCTGGGAAGGGCGCGGATGAAATAAATTACATCCGTGCCTACTTCCGCTGAGGGAGGACCTGCGCAAAAACTCCGGCACGGTACTACCGCACACCAAGAGCGGTACTACCGCGTAGGGTGCGGATGTAAAAAATTACATCCGCCCCTACGTCCGCTCATGCTGCTGAGCCTGGCCAGAGCCCACGGTACTACCGCACCCACGGCGCGGTACTACCGCGTAGGGCGCGGATGTAAAAAATTACATCCGCCCCTACTACCGCTCGAGCAGCTGCGCCTGGCCTGAGGTCACGGTAGTACTGCTCCAACAGAGCGGTACTACCGCAAGGGCCTGCGGTACTACCGCTCCAAAGAGCAGTACTACCGCATGCCCTAGAACAGCAACACTAGCAGTCCTTCATTTTGCAGAGAAGACAACGGGGGTAACAATAAAACCAGAACTGTCATAACTTCCGCAAATGAGCTCCGAATTGAGAAAACTCAAGCTTGTTGGATACAAGACAACGAGTAGCATCAAAACAGAGACTGGTTAGTAAGAAGAGGCAGAGGAGGTATGCCTAACAAGAGAGGAGAGAAACCTCCAACAGAGAAGAACCGGCATACCCTCCAACATCGAAAACATCATAGAAGACGCATGTGAACTCCGTTTTCGATGAACTCGAGCTTGTCATAAAAATGACCAAAAGCTCCAAAACTCACAAGGAGAAGAACCAAACAAGAACCAATAAGGATGATGCAAGGATGCAATGGTTTGAGCTCTCTACGAACGATACGATCAAGCAACTCATCGAGAGCCCCCCTTGATAGTACGGCAATCGATCCTATAACCCGGTCTCCCACAACTACCATGAGACCGGTAAAATAGAAAACCTATCAAGGGCAAACCTTTGCCTTGCACAAAGTCCACTTGAGCTAGAAGATGATGATCTACTCCTCCTCAAGATGGACCACCTTTCTTGATTGCGTTGGCTCGATGAAGACTAGTTGATTGCTCCCCCATACTCCACTATGGGTGAGCCACTCTTCCGCTCATCTTCACAAGTCCATTGTCACCACAATGGACGGCAAGCTTCAAGCACTTGATCTCTTCATGATACATCACTTGAACTTGCACACCGCAACCTAACCCCATAAAGAACTCTCACGAAGACCATGGGTTAGCACACAAAGTGTAATGGACAATGCTTACCATACCATGGGACTTGATCCCTCGGTACATCTTGTGCGCTTTGTGTGTTGACTCTTTTCAACTCTCTTCATTTGGATGATGTCTTGAAGGTGGACATGAATGATCACACAATCTTATTCTTCAAGACATGCTTGCAATAAGCTCAACACTCACATGACCGATCTTTGGATAATTCCTTAAAAGGACGATGGTCATCACAAACTCTCCTTGAAACCAACACATGGACTCCAAGAAAAGCCTATGGACAAACCCTTCAAATACAACTCAAGGAAACCATTAGTCCATAGAGATTGTCATCAATTACCAAAACCAAACATGGGGGCACCGCATGTTCTTTCAATCTCCCCCATTTTGGTAATTGATGACAATCAGTTTCAAGAGAGTTTATACAAGGAGTTATGCATCACCATGCAGTGCAACAACCAATGATGCATGAGAATGGGATGCAAATGCTTAGGAACCAAAACCAAAGCAAGGAGAAAACTCAGAAGAATTCTCCACAAAACTCTCTGAAACTCCTCCCCCATTGGCATCGATTGCCAAAATGGGTGAAAAGCTTAGAAGGCCAATATAAAGAGTGTTCCTCCATAAATTGTGTATCTCTCAAAAATAGAGTGGAATGCAATACACATATCCAATGGTAAATACTTGGAGGAAGACAAACTATATTGAGGCCTAAAGATTGCAAAAGAGGATATGCCACAAAGACATAACAAAGAGAGAAACAAGCAATCGAGCAATCAAAAGATACCAAATGAAGCAAGCAATCAAATGATATCAATTGAACCAACTAGACCAAGGATCCTATGAGCCACATGAATGAAGGATATTATGATGAGCAAAGGAGTGTTCTAAAGAAGCTAGAGAAGCTCCCCATGATTTGTGCACACAAAAGAAATTTTGTATTTGAATACAAAGTGCACAAAATAGGATCATAGCTCCCCCAAAATCAATAGAAACTTACATCCAGTGCAAGTGAGCATATAGGAAACAAAGCCTAGCGCTTGCAACAAGCACATGGTTGAGCAACAAGTAAAAGAGACAACTTAAGAAAGGCTCAACCAAAAAGATGTGTGTGAGTCATGGCGAAGCACTTGAGAAGACTAAAAATAGGATGAGCATTAAGCATCAACATAGTCTTGAAAGAATGAGGCACACGATGCAAGGCCTATCATTCCCACACACAACTAGCAAATGGGTTCACAAGCTTACTAATAAGCATATAAAGAACCTGTGCTTGTGACAACCCGTGGTGAAGATAGAAGATGAAAACCTCATCAAGACGAGGGATACCAATTAAAAGCCTCGTAAAGACAAGCATGAGGAAAATAATCTTCACCACACAAGAGTGCATCAAGATGCAACGATAGAGGACACACACTCAAGGCAAAAGCTTTCACGGAGCCACCAAAGAAATAACATAAGAAAGACAAGGTGGACGTGAAAGAAAGGATATCAACTAGAGATGTAAGTTCTCTCAAGTGTATAAGGTTCTATGTAGACGAAATCATGATGATATATATATCTACAAAGAAGAATGTACACCCGAAATAGTTACAACACGAAGGAACAAGATATCCACAAGGAAGTCATAAATATACCAATAAGATATTTGCTTGAAAGCATAGCACTTGGCTAGATATGGTCTTATTGTATATAAATGAAGTCCAAACACACATCCATGAAGGGCATCACAACTAGCAACAAGAGATCATCGTTGGGATGCTTTGAGAAAGGAAACAAGTATCACAAGATATGAAATGAAAATCATGCCAAGATGCAACCTACACAAGGTTGAATGCAAGAGGAGAAAGCATGAATAGATACTTGTTACCGAGATATCATTGGAAGGATGTAGTAGATACCAATTGAAGGTAGATAGTAGTTCATTGATCATCCTAGCTTGATCCCAATATGCACATGGTGACAACACCTTCCTTGTGAGTGAGCCGAGCATCCAATGCATCTCCACTTGTTCCTAGAACAACAACACAAACAAAATGGTACCCAAACTCATTGGGACCAAAGAGTTAGAAACACCAATATACATAGGACAAACTCCACATAACTATGTGCATATAGATATGAAAATGAATTTCATGCACATCTCATCCAAATTGAGACTAGGTGGAGTTTCCCCTATATATTGAGTCAAAGAAAGAAAGCATGCCAAATGAAATACATGAAGTAAACATGCATGCTCAAGACTTTCAAAACTCGAAACCAAAAGACAAAGAAATGCCAAGTGAAAAGGATACCAAATGGAGAAATCATCACTTGGAAGATATCATTAAAGATACATCAAGGAATGAGATATCCATTGATACACACTAAACTAAAGATGTCAAACTCCCAAAGAGAGGATGGTTCCAAACAAACCAAGCTCTCAACAAAGTTTCATGATGGCACAAAGTACCAAAAAGAAAATAGAGCCTTCCACCAACACACACTTGATAAGGATCCCAAGAAGAGTGTTCTAAAGAAAATAGGATAGCTCCCCCACGAGTTGTGCATTATAAAGAATTTCCTTTTGAATACAAAATGCACAAGGTGGGATCACCACTTTCACTATATCTAGAAAACACTAGACAAGAACAAGAAATTAACAAGATCCACAAGTGGTATGGAAGACAACGGGAGTTGACACAAACCTTGGAAAGAGAAAAGGCAAATAAAAACAAAAGCCAATGTAAAGGTGATCAATTAACTTATACCACACATAAGTGATTACCAATTGTCAAAAGACAAGAAGTATTTGGAAATAATTCCCGGTGGTAGATAGCAAGGATATCCGACATCATCTTCACTCCAAACAAAAAGCAAATTGCAACTTGTAGAGCTAACATACTACCTTGGAACAAGATAATTTACAATATCAATTATAGGTGACAAAATCTCAAATGTACACATTTTATAGGCTTGTAATATGCACATAGCATATTACTCCCCCATAATGTGATACCAATGAAGAAAACTTAACAAGAGGCAATAAGAGGATCCAACACGAGATAATCAATGGAATTTTTAGAATTTGAATTTCTCATGAGAGATATACCACCTAGCGACTAGATAGTCTTGAAATATCAATACTAGATGGTATTACTCATGTGCACACATTTACAGGATTGTGAGGTGCACAAAGCACACCACTCCCCCATTATGGATATTCCATTAATCTCTCACAAGAGCCAACTAAGAAATAAACAAGAAGCAAAAAGGCTCAACGCACGACGCACACGTACATGATGTGCAAACCAACACACAAGTTGGAAGCGCAACATATACAAACACATGCAAGGAACAAAACCAAAACATGCAAGGGGGCAAGTAACTTTCAAGGTAAACAATTTAAGTACAAGTTACCGCAAGGAGGCACATTGGATATAAGATAGAAACTTGATAATCCAATTGACTTGGCTTGAGACAAAGAGAATGATGAAGTCCCCTTAATTCTTCATAATGTAGCCAAGTCTCCAATGCCCTCCAACAACACCTATTGATCAAGTTTGAGCTTGTTGGTCCCCAACCAAGTTGGGTCCTAAGAGGTTAGTCACAATAGGCTTGGCAACCCAAATGGTTCTTTTCTTGACACCACTTTGAGTACCAACAAACTTGGCAAACACATTGCCAACCTTATCCTTCCCAAGAGCATAGATATCATCAATAATAATTGGGTTGGATAAGTTACCACTAGTGCATGAAGAAGCGAGGTGACCTTTCTCACGACATAAGTAGCAACGTCTACTCTTCATTTTCTTCTCACTTGATTTCTCAACAAGAGAGGCATTAACTTGAGTCTTCTTGGGAAGTGTCCTTTCTTCAACTTGAGGTTGAGCATGAGATTGAACTTGTGCCCTCTTCCCTTGTTGCTTGACACTAATGGCCTTCTTCTTCAATGGGCAAGATCTAACATGATGCCCTTCAACTTTGCACTTGAAGCAAACAATCTTGGCCGAATTCTTGACTTGTTCTTGGCTCTTCTTCTTGTTCAACTTGGACTTCTTCTTCTTGTTGGAGTTGAATCCAAGTCCACCTTTGTCATTGTGGGATTTTTGCACACTCAATATATTGTTGAGTGTGGCCTTCCCTTCATGACACTTTTCCAAGTCTTTCTTCAAAGAAGTGACTTGGGCCTTGAGCTCTTTGATTTCCTCTACATGGTTAGTCTCAACACAAGTACTAGAGGAAGTATAAGCTTCATCGTTAGAGCAACAAGGCAAGGAAAGCAATTCATCACAAGATGTACCAACATTGTGAGTAGATGAATTACAAGGACTAGCACATGGCAATATACTATTTTGACTAGAAGTAGTGCTAGTATCCACATGAGGCTCACTAGATGTTACCTTAGCAATCATGGCCTCATGAGCTATCTTTAGCACACTATGAGATACTAGAAGATCATCATGAGAGCTTGAGAGCTTTTCATGACTTTCTTCCAATTTCCGATAATTGCAAGATAGCACCTCAAGTTGAGCCCGTAGCTCGACATTCTCCTTCAAAATGGATGCTTCACAAGTAATAGAATTAGTAGCACAAGCATCATCGTTAACAACAAGAGGAGAAGGCAACTTGGCAAGCTCTTTTAAATAAGAAGCTTCAAGTTGAGCATGAGACTCGGTGAGTTTGATGAGCTCACCCTTGATGACCCTTGAGCCATTTTCGAGGTGCTCAAAATCCTCAAGGAGTCTAGCATGAGCAACTTCAAGCTTAGCATTTTTAGTTTCAAAAACATTGGCCACCTCAAGAGATCTATCAGTAGATTCCTTCACTCTAGACAATTCTAGAGCAAAAGTCTCCTCAAGAGATTCCTTGGTGGTTTGTTCAAGTTCAAGAGCTTGAGAGAGGTCCGCGATCTCATTTGCGTAATCACGCCCATGAGCTTCCATTTTCTCAATGGTGGCCTCATGATCCTCTAGATGAGATTCCAACTCCTCAATGTATTTCTTGCCATCAATGGCAATGGACATTATTTCCATGAAGTTGGAGCGAGCAATTTTATTTTTATGAAGAGCATTAAAAATCATTTCCCCCTTAGTTTTTAAGGAGGCAACATTATCATTCTCTTCATTATTATCCTCATCATCATTAGCATCAACATCATCATGAAGAGACATATTGGGGTACAAAGTAGGAGTTACCTTTGACGCCTTAGCCATAAGGCAAAAAGCAATAGATGATGATGTGGGATTCCTTGAGGTACCATTAAACACCACATCTTGTTCCATGGAGTGTTCGATTTCCTCTACATTGTTAGCACAACAATTCGAGGAAATAGATGCATTTTTATCATGGCAACAAGACATAGCAAGCATATCATCATGAGATCTAGTCACGCAATTTCTACATGATACGCAAGGACTATCAACACAAGCATGTGAAACATTTGGAGTGCTCGAAGTGTTAAAGCCCAAAGAGGGAGCATTGCAATAATATAGTGATGAAGGATCATCCACAATAAGCATACTATCATCATTGCAATGATCAACACTACTCACCATATCATTACCTTGTGGCAAACCACATGTAGGTGAAGTAGAAGAAGTTGAGAAGACTATATGACCAGAGGTGGAGGGAGAACAACCATCCCCACAAAACTTGGACACACCATATTTATCTTGAAGCTTTGTCCATAACTCATGAGCATCCCGGAATGGCATGAGATGAAATATAACTACATTGCTCAAAGCATCGAAAAGCACATTAGAAGCTTGAGCATTGAGATAAGAGTTTTTCTCATCCTCTAAAGATAATCTTTGGGGATCCTTTGGAGGAGAAAAACCCATATCTACAATTCGCTCTAAATTTGGGTCCATGACCCTAAAGAGATTAAGCATGCGAATTACCCAAACATCAAAATTTGTGCCATTGAAACTAAGAGTGTCAGAGAATCCTAATCCCCTAGTCGACATCTTTACTCTCTAGGCGGTTAAGCCCAACAAAGAGAGACGAGGCTCTGATACCAATTGAAAGATCGTGGATGTCGCCTAGAGGGGGGGGGGTGAATAGGCGCTTTAAAATAATTACGGTTGAGGCTTGAACAAATGCGGAATAAACCTAGCGGTTAATTTGTCAAGCACAAAACCTACAACAACTAGGCTCACCTATGTGCACCAACAACTTATGCTAAGCAAGAAAAACTACTTAGGTGATAGCAAGATATATGACAAAGAACAATATGGCTATCACAAAGTAAAGTGCATAAGTAAAGGGGCTCGGGTAAGAGATAACCGAGGCACGCGGAGACGACGATGTATCCCGAAGTTCACACCCTTGCGGATGCTAATCTCCGTTTGGAGCGGTGTGGAGGCACAATGCTCCCCAAGAAGCCACTAGGGCCACCGTAATCTCCTCACGCCCTCGCACGATGCAAGATGCCGTGATTCCACTAAGGGACCCTTGAGGGCGGTCACCGAACCCGTACAAATGGCAACCCTTGGGGGCGGTCACCGAACCCGTACACTTTGGCAACCCTTGGGGGCGGTCACCGGTACCCGACAAATTGCTCGGGGCGATCTCCACAACCTAATTGGAGACCCCGACGCTTGCCTGGAGCTTTGCACCACAATGATTGAGCTCCGAACACCACCAACCGTCTAGGGCGCCAAGGCACCCAAGAGGAACAAGCTCTAGGGTGCCCAAACACCCAAGAGTAATAAGCTTCTCAAACTTCACTTCCACGTATCACCGTGGAGAACTCAAACCGATGCACCAAATGCAATGGCAAGGGCACACGGAGTGCCCAAGTCCTTCTCTCCCAAATCCCACCAAAGCAACTAATGCTAGGGAGGAAAATAAGAGGAAGAACAAAAGAAGAACACGAAGAACTCCAAGATCTAGATCCAAGGGGTTCCCCTCACTTAGAGGAGAAAGTGATTGGTGGAAACGTGGATCTAGATCTCCTCTCTCTTTTCCCTCAAGAACTAGCAAGAATCATTGGAGGGATTGAGAGTTAGCAAGCTCGAAGAAGGTCAACAATGGGGGAAGAACACGAGCTCAAAGGATTGGACTCAATGGGGAAGAAGACCCCCTTTTATAGGAGGGGAGAAAATCCAACCGTTATCCCCTCACTCAGCCCGCACAACGCGGTACTACCGCACCAGGGGCGCGGTACTACCGCGAGGCTGCGCGGTACTACCGTGGAGGACCACGGTACTACCGCGACAGCAGCATAGGCCGGAACTTGCCTGACTAGGGGGCAGTACTACCGCTTGCGCGGTACTACCGCGCCCCCTTGCGGTACTACCGCAAGGTAGGAAAGTCTCAGCCTGGGAAGGGCGCGGATGAAATAAATTACATCCGTGCCTACTTCCGCTGAGGGAGGACCTGCGCAAAAACTCCGGCACGGTACTACCGCACACCAAGAGCGGTACTACCGCGTAGGGTGCGGATGTAAAAAATTACATCCGCCCCTACATCCGCTCATGCTACTGAGCCTGGCCAGAGCCCACGGTACTACCGCGCCCACGGCGCGGTACTACCGCGTAGGGCGCGGATGTAAAAAATTACATCTGCCCCTACTACCGCTCGAGCAGCTGCGCCTGGCCTGAGGTCACGGTAGTACTGCTCCAACAGAGCGGTACTACCGCAAGGGCCTGCGGTACTACCGCTCCAAAGAGCAGTACTACCGCATGCCCTAGAACAGCAACACTAGCAGTCCTTCATTTTGCAGAGAAGACAACGGGGGTAACAATAAAACCAGAACTGTCATAACTTCCGCAAATGAGCTCCGAATTGAGAAAACTCAAGCTTGTTGGATACAAGACAACGAGTAGCATCAAAACAGAGACTGGTTAGTAAGAAGAGGCAGAGGAGGTATGCCTAACAAGAGAGGAGAGAAACCTCCAACAGAGAAGAACCGGCATACCCTCCAACATCGAAAACATCATAGAAGACGCATGTGAACTCCGTTTTCGATGAACTCGAGCTTGTCATAAAAATGACCAAAAGCTCCAAAACTCACAAGGAGAAGAACCAAACAAGAACCAATAAGGATGATGCAAGGATGCAATGGTTTGAGCTCTCTACGAACGATACGATCAAGCAACTCATCGAGAGCCCCCCTTGATAGTACGGCAATCGATCCTATAACCCGGTCTCCCACAACTACCATGAGACAGGTAAAATAGAAAACCTATCAAGGGCAAACCTTTGCCTTGCACAAAGTCCACTTGAGCTAGATGATGATGATCTACTCCTCCTCAAGATGGACCACCTTTCTTGATTGCGTTGGCTCGATGAAGACTAGTTGATTGCTCCCCCATACTCCACTATGGGTGAGCCACTCTTCCGCTCATCTTCACAAGTCCATTGTCACCACAATGGACGGCAAGCTTCAAGCACTTGATCTCTTCATGATACATCACTTGAACTTGCACACCGCAACCTAACCCCATAAAGAACTCTCACGAAGACCATGGGTTAGCACACAAAGTGTAATGGACAATGCTTACCATACCATGGGACTTGATCCCTCGGTACATCTTGTGCGCTTTGTGTGTTGACTCTTTTCAACTCTCTTCATTTGGATGATGTCTTGAAGGTGGACATGAATGATCACACAATCTTATTCTTCAAGACATGCTTGCAATAAGCTCAACACTCACATGACCGATCTTTGGATAATTCCTTAAAAGGACGATGGTCATCACAAACTCTCCTTGAAACCAACACATGGACTCCAAGAAAAGCCTATGGACAAACCCTTCAAATACAACTCAAGGAAACCATTAGTCCATAGAGATTGTCATCAATTACCAAAACCAAACATGGGGGCACCGCATGTTGTTTCACCCTAAATGCAACCGGAAGCAGTTACGTCATAATCACGTGGCAGTCATGAGACTTTAGGTTTTGGAACTTTTTCTCTGCCATGTTAATTATTCCCTTTATATTTGACGAGAAGCCAGACGGTACCTTAATACTGAGCATGCATTCAAAAAAGATTTCCTTCTCTTCTTTGGTAAGAGCGTAGCTGGCATGACCCTGATGTATTCCGTTTTTTCCGTGCATACGTTGCCGGTCCTCCCGTGCCTCAGGTGTATCTTTTGTCTTCCCATACACGCCCAAGAAGCCAAGCAGGGTCACACAAAGATTCTTCGTCAGGTGCATCACGTCGATTGCGGAGCGGACCTCTAGGTCTTTCCAATAGAGCAGGTCCCAAAATATAGATTTCTTCTTTCACATGGGTGCGCGTCCATCAGCGTCATTCGGAATAGGTTGTCCGCCAGGACCCTTTCCAAAGACTACCTTCAAATCCTTGACCATATCATGTACATCAGCACCAGTACGGTGGCGAGGCTTCGTCCGGTGATCCGCCTCACCTTTGAAATACTTGCCTTTCTTTCTTACGGCATGCCTGCTCGGAAGAAATCGATGATGTCCCAGGTACACATTCTTCTTACAATTAGCCAAATATATACTATCGGTATCGTCCAAACAGTGCGTGCATGCACGACATCCTTTGTTTGTCTGTCCTGAAAGGTTACTGAGAGCAGGCCAATCATTGATGGTCACGAACAGCAACGCCTTTAGGTCAAATTCTTCCCCCATGTGCTCATCCCACGCACGTACACCTGTTTCATTCCACATCTGTAAGAGTTCTTCAACTAATAGCCTTAGGTACATATCAATATCGTTGCCGGGTTGCTTAGGGCCTTGGATGAGCACTGGCATCATAATGTACTTCCGCTTCATGCACAACCAAGGAAGAAGGTTATACAAACATAGAGTCACATCACAGGTGCTATGGTTGATGCTCTGCTCCCCAAAAGGATTAATGCCATCTGCGCTTAGACCAAACCATACGTTCCTTGCGTCATCTGCAAACTCCTTCCCGTACTTTCTCTCGATTTTTCTCCACTGTGACCCGTCAGCGGGTACTCTCAACTTTCCGTCTTTCTTACGGCCTTCTCTGTGCCATCACATCGCCTTGGCATGCTGTTTGTTTTGGAACAAACATTTCAACCGTGGTATTATAGGAGCATACCACATCACCTTGGCAGGAATATTCTTCCTGGGCCACTCGCCCTCGACATCACCAGGGTCATCGCGGCTGATCTTATAGCGCAATGCACCGCATACCGGGCAAGCGTTCAAATGATCGTACTCACCGCGGTAGAGGATGCAATCATTAGGGCATGCATGTATCTTCTGCACCTCCAACCCTAGAGGGCAGACAACCTTCTTTGCTTCGTACGTACTCTCGGGCAATTCGTTGTCCTTTGGAAGCATATTCTTTATCATTACCAGCAACTTTCCAAATCCCTTGTCAGATACACCATTCTCTGGCCCTGTTTGGTTCGGCTGTGGATTTCTAAAAGCAGCTGTGAAAAATCTGTTGTGGAAAAACAGCTGTGGAAAATCTGATATGAAAAAGATGTAGGTCATTTGGCAAACTAGCTGATACAGCTTTTTCAGATTTTGGCCCGCAGCGGAATCGGATTTTGGAAAGCATGTCCTGGGCAGCTTCCGCTTTTAGTTCAGATTTTGCCAGCGGATTTCTAGAATCGGATTCTGCTGGGTTCGCCCTTTGGTTCAGATTCTTCTGCGCAGCAGCGGAATCTATCAATAAAAGCTGAACCAAACAGGGCCTCTGCCTTTCATTGCAGCAATTCCAGTGTGGTGCCCAACTTTTTCATGTCACCTACGCAATTCGGGTACAACATTTTTTTGTGATCCTCTAACATGCGCTGCAACTTCTTCTTCTCCAAATCACTTGCGCAGTTTCTCTTTGCATCAGCAATGGCCCGACCTAGATCATCAACGGGCTCATCTGATGCCTCTTCTTCAGCTTCTTCCCGCATTGTCGGCTTAGCTTCTTCCCGTATTATCGGCTCAGCTTCTTCCCCCATTGTTGTATCATCGTATTCAGGGAACACATGGTTAGGATAGCTGTCGTTGTCCTCTTCTTCTTCATTGTCTTCTATCATAACCCCTCTTTCTCCGTGCTTGGTCCAAACATTATATTGGGGCACGGAACCGGACTTAAACAGGTGGACGTGAATGGTTCTTGACTTAGAGTAACTTAGATCATTCTTACAGCCAGCACATGGACAAGGCATAAAACCATCCGCCCTCTTGTTTGCCTCAGCCGCAAGCAGAAAAGTTTGCACGCCATTAATGAACTCGGGAGATCATCGGTCATCGTACATCCATTGTCGGCTCATCTTCATTACACAACACCGAAAAGACCAAATTAATACAAGTTCATACATAAAGTTCATACAACACTTAAATGCAACAAACAAATAAGTCTCTAGCTAAAGAATTTAAATGCAAGAACAAATGCGATCAAGATCACAACTAAGGTAACAATTGATCCAACATCATAATGATACCAAGCCTCACTATGAATGGCATATTTTCTAATCTTTCTAATCTTCAAGTGCATTTTCTCCATCTTAATCTTGTGATCATCGACGACATCGGCAACATGCAACTCCAATTCCATCTTCTCCCCCTCAATTCTTTTCAATTTTTCCTTCAAATCCCCGTTTTCTCTTTCAACTAAATTTAATCTCTCGACAATAGGGTCGGTTGGTATTTTCGGTTCAACTACCTCCTACATACAAATATCTATGTCAACTTGATGGCCATAATTTGTCATAAACACGAAATGCAACGAATAGTTTTAAAAGAGAATATACCACATTCGAATCATAACCCGGACGAGGGCCGACGGAGACGGATATCAAAACCATGGCACTATGTATAACAAACAACATATGGGTAAGATAATTATACGAGTAACTATATATCCAAATCACATAGACATCAATTTTTTTTATATAAAACATTCATGAACAAGAGGCTCATCACAAGGTGGTGCCGGCGACGGGACGTTGCGGGCGATCGACGGTGGTTACGACGGAGATTTAGAAGGCAGTAAGTGAACCACACCTACATATGCAAACTAAGTGTTATTTTTGACCTCAAATTGCATAAAAATCAAATACTAGCACATATATGTAATTCCTCCCAAATTACTAAACTCACAAATCAATCACTATATAAAGCATTGCAAGAGCTAATCTAGCAATGAGAGATGAAAGGACAAAGTTGCTAACATTTATGATCATTTGAATGGATGGGGGCCTTCAAATCTTGACAAAATTTGGGAAAAATGTGTGACGAGCTTGAGAGGAAGAGGGGAAGAACAGAAAGGAGAGGGGAAAGGGGAAGAACAGAGCGAGCTCAGGTGGACGAAGAGTTTATATAGGATGACCTTTAGTACCGGTTCGTGATACGAACCGGTACTAAAGGTGTTGGAGGGGCCCCAGACCGACAACATCTCGCCACCGCTCACTTTAGTACCGGTTTGTGGCACGAATCGGTGCTAAAGGTTCGCCACGAACTGGTACTAATGATGTCCGCCCGCCTAGCCATTGGAACCGGCACTAATGGACACATTAGTGCCGGCTCAAATTCAAACCGGCACTAATGTGCTTCACATTTGACCATTTTTTACTAGTGAGCCTCTTTTTTGTTGTGATCGGGCGCTATGCATTTGAAATTCAAATAGATCGAACCTGGGCGGACGTTTAATGGACGAGGTTGGATGGCCGACTTCTGCATCCATGTTCGTGGGCTACAGTGCATTTTTTTAAGAAAAAAGGGAGCCACAGTGTAAATGCAAGCGCATGGTGTTTTTTTTTGAGGGTGTGCATGGTGTATTTGGAATGTGGCAATTGCCACAAACTGATTCGGACGTTGGAATTCAAGAGAAGCTGTCTCATGGGCCCAGGAGAGACCCGATTCGGACATTTGGCCCAATATTTCTCGCTGGCTAGCAACATGACGAAACCCTCGCCTCCATTCCTCAATTATCCTTTGCTACTTTTTTTATCCTTCGCTACTCCGCAAGACCAAAACCCTGGCCGTCACCCCCCCCCTCCACCGGCGTCCTGCGGCCATGGACGACCCACAGTTCGTGATCGGCACCTCCAGGAGCCGTATGCTCGCCGGGATGGAGCGCGACGGCGAGGACCCCGAGATGCCGGACCTCGGCATAAAGCTCTTCCTCTATGTCGCGTACGACTACCTCCTAGACCCGCCCGTCTTTCCCACTCCCATCCTCTCGCTTCCCCCCGCCGGCTGGGTCCACGACGGTGTCGACCACATCAGCCGCCTCTCCGACGTCATCCTCGTCAACATCCTCTCCCGCCTCCCCGCCAGGGACGCCGCACGCTGGCGCTCGGCGCCCCTCACTCTCGTCGACAGCCATCTGCTTCCCAACGGCAGCGCGGCCGATCCATTCACCATCGACGCTCCCTCTCCCCGTGCCGTCACCTCTGCGGTGTCCCGCATCCTCGTGGCGCACCCGGGCCCCTTCCGCTGCGCCCACCTCGCCTGCAGCACGATGGAGGAGCACCGGGGTGAGATGACCCGCTGGCTGGACATCTCGCCGCCAAGGGGGTCAAGAAACTCATCTTTGTTAACCGCCCTTGGCCGCTAGACCTGCACCTCCCGGCCACCATCTTCCGCTGCGCCTCCCTCACCCGCCTCTACCTCGGTGTCTAGAGGCTCCCGGACATGGCCGCCGTGCCGTGCGGCCCAAGCTTCAAAGGAGTAAAACTACAAAGGAGTTATGAAAGGCTAATATTAATATATGCAAGCATCTGAGTATTTGACTCTTTGAGATGTACTCCCTCCGTTCCAAAATAGATGACCCAATTTTATATTAACTTTGTATAAAACTGAGTCATCTATTTTGGAACAGAAAAAGTAGATGCAAGCATCCTGTAGCGCCATCCAAAGAGGCAACAGTGAGAGCTTCTTCTGCTGGTGCTACTAGGATGTACGCATTGGACTGAACCGGAAGAAATGCATCGATAGATTACTAGTAGGAAGGGTGTACTGCTGCAATGCAAGCAATTTTGCACCATTTAACCATGGTTAATTAATACTGTTGTTGATTTGTCAAGTTTATATGGGTCAACTCTCAACACATAATAATTCTTTCTCGCCGAATTCTTTCTTGACCACGTCATCAATAAAGCTGGAGAATACCATGTGGAACTTGACTTCAGATGTTAGGGATTATAAAAGATCTTATATTGTATATATGTAGGTAGTAGCGTCGGATAGATATACGAAAACTTGCTGTTCGATCAATCTCTCAAAGAAGGAGGAGGTCGATCACTTCTCTCTGTATATGTTCATGACGATGCTGTGTACTTAATGGTTTCCTTCATTTGCTTAGTAGCTAGTGTGTCGCGAGTTCTCTCTATACGTATAGTATGTAGCCTTGACCAAGCACAAAGATAAGAGAGGTCACTTCTCTTTATTAGCTAGCTAACACAATATATGAAACCCCTAAATTAACCCTCCCCCCCCTCCTCCCCCTTTCTTTCAAAAAATAAAAAATAAATTTTGGTCCCGGTTGGTGTTATCAACCGGGACTAAAGGCTCTCCTGCCTGGACAAGCCGCGGAGGCCACGTGGAGCCCCATCTGTCCCAGTTCATAAACGAACCGGGAGTAAAGTTATTAGACTTTAGTCCTCACTCTTTAGTCCCGGTTTCAGAACCAGGACAAATGAGCCTTTAGAACCGGGACAAATGCACATTTTTCTACTAGTGCCTCCTCAGATCCTATCAATTCCAATCCCAGTGGAGGCTCACAATCCTGGAAATCTCGTGTTAAAGTGCGTGAAGAATTTCATGGTTTGATTAATTGTCCTGTTGGATGTTGCTCTATGATGTGTTTTTGGCTCAATTGGTGGCATGAGGATGTCTTATTTTGTCACTCCTTCCTGATACTTTTTTCGTACTGCTCGGATTGCTCAAACCTTATCTCGGAGCTTGCAACCAAGAACTAGGATCTAGGTTTCACGCGATCGTTGTCACCTTCAGAGCTGCCCAAAATGCAGGAGCTCACTGACATTTTTTTGTCCCTCTCGACGACCCTAGACCGCCACTGCTGGCCCCATACTCCCTCTGGCGGGCAAGTGATCAGATATCATTTAACTGTTTTCACCGTTGGATTCCTTGCGTTGAGATCTTCAAAACGAGAACGCATGTTGATAGGTTTTGAAGAATTTTTTTCTCACAAAAAAACAGACGAAAAAACCGAACCAGGAGCACGGGTTTTTTCTCTTTCCGAAAGAGGCACGCCCGTACCTCTCGCAAAATCACAACCGTGCCTCGCAGAAGCAAAACCGTACCTCTCGCGAAAGAAAAAAAGAAGAAGAGAAAACACGTTTTTTTTTCATTTCCGAGGAGGCACGGCTGTGCCACTCACGAAAGCACAACCATGCCTCTCGCGGAAGCAAAACTGTGCCTCTCACGAAAGAAAAAAAAAAGACAGCAAACGCATTTTTTTCTGTTTTCGAGAGGCACGGCCGTGCCTCTCGTGAAAGCACAACCGCGCCTCTCGTGGAAGCAAAACCATGCCCCTCGCGAAAGGAAAAAACAAAAAATGCTTTTTTTTGTTTCTGAGAGGCACGGCCGTTACTTTCGCAAAAGAAAAAAACGCGAAAGAACCGTGCCTCTCGCGAAAGACCATGCCTCTCGCGAAAGAACAACCATGCCTCTCTCCGAAGCAAAACCGTCCCTCTCGTGGAGGAAAAAAAAACCAAAAAAGGCATTTTTTTTCCGTTTTCGAGAGGCACGACCGTTACTTTCGCAAAAGAAAAAACGCGCTTTTCGCGGAAAAAAATAGAAATTTTTTTGGTCCAAAAGTTAAAGAAGACCGTTGGAAAATCGAAACGTCGAAAACCCGGAACAAACCGTTCCATTCACCATCAGCGCTCCCTCTCCCTGCGCCGTCACCGCTGCAGTGTTCCGCATCCTCGTGGCGCACCCGGGCCCCTTCCGCTGCATCCACCTCTACTGCAGCACAATGGAGGAGCACCGGGGCGAGATGACCCGCTGGCTGGACGTCCTCGCTGCCAAGGGGGTCAAGGAATTCATCTAGACCTGCACCTCCCGGCCACCATCTTCCGCTGCGCCTCCCTCACCCACCTCTACCTCGGCGTCTGGAGGCTCCCGGACATGGCCGCCGTGCTGTGCGGCCCAAGCTTCAAAGGAGTAAAACTGCAAAGGAGTGATGAAAGGCTAATATTAATATATGCAAGCATCTGAGTATTTGACTCTTTGAGATGTACTTCCTCCGTCTTAAAATAGATGACCCAACTTTATACTAACTTTATATAAAATTCCGTCATCTATTTTGAAACGGAAAAAATAGATGCAAGCATCCGGTAGCGCCATCCAAAGAGGCAACACCGAGAGCTTCTTCTGCTGGTGCTACTAGGATGTACGCATTGGACTGAACCCGAAGAAATGCATCGATAGATTACTAGCAGGAAGGGTGTACTGCTGCAATGCAGGCAATTTTGCACCATTTAACCATGGTTAATTAATACTGTTGTTGATTTGTCAAGTTTATATGGCTCAACTCTGAACACACACATCTAACAGGAAAGTGTGACATAAAAGACAAATTGGAGAAATAGAGCATCGGTTAGAACATCTCCAACAGGCACGGCAAAACGCGCGCCCGCACGGTAAAAGCAGTTTTTCACGCGTGCCGGTTGGTTCCGCGCGCTCAAGCGATGGCCGGAAGTTACCGCGCGCGGGAGATAGCGGCACGCGGCGCGGTAGATTTGGCGCGCCGCTTCACGCGCGCCTATAAAGTCCCGCGCTTCGCCACGCGCCCTCCTCCTCGCAACCTCACCGCTTCGCCGCTTTCTGTGCCACCACCGCACCACCATGCTGCCGCACCGCCGGGGTGCTTCGGGCTTTCGCAGCATCCGCGAGCGTCCCAACGGCTGGTACTCCGCCAAGATACGGTCCGGCGACGTCCGGCTCGGCCTCGGGACGTTCCGGAGCGCGCGCGAGGCGGCCCGCGCGTACGACGCGGCGGCGTGGCGCTTGGAGAGGCCCCGGTCGCAGATGAATTTCCGGAACGTCTTCACGCGCGAGGAGGCGCAGCGCCTTGCCCCTCCGCCCCGTCTCATCACGGACATGGACTGTGCCGACCACTCTCGGTGGCAGCGCCGTCTCCTCGTCGCCGAAGAGGACGAGCGAGTCATGGCGGAGTGGCGCCGTCGCCACCCAAAGGACGTCGACGCCAAGCGTGCCTACTGGGCGGAGAGGACGGCAAGGCGCCGCTCGGAACGGGCGGACCGGCGTCAGCGGAAGGCAGTGGCGAACGAGCAGTGCGACATCGTCTTCGCAGGTGAGAAGTCGTTCTTCACCTCGGACGATGAACGTTGGGACGACATATGGCTCTCAACTTCGGACGACACCGGCGAGAGTGATGATGGTGATGATAGCGACTTGGAGTAGTTTTCTATCTATGTATGCCGTAGTAGTTTCTATCTATCTATCTATGCCGTAGTAGTATGTACCTATCTATGTATGTCGAACTATCTATCTATCTATGCCGTAGTAGTTGCACCGATGTAAAATATCTTTGTATCATTTTTTTATCTATGTAATTTTAATTTAAAAAATATTGTAGAATGAGCGTGCGCTGCATTTTACCGCGCCTGCTGGAGCTGCGCGCGCGCGGCTTTTCAGCGCGGCTGCTGGAGCAAACGCTGCGCGCCGTGCCAAATCAGGCGATGGGCGCGCGCCAAATCCGTTTTTACCGCGCGGCGCGTTGGGCGCCTGTTGGAGATGCTCTTAAACGTTCTGTAATGCTAGCAAATGTGCAATTCTTTTGTTTGATTTGTTGTTCATCATCATTACTCACTGTGCTAGGGATTTAAATGTCTACTGAACCTCAGCCATTCTCATTCTTCAGAGTGTAAGAAATCAAAATTTGAGTCCTAAGATTTGTACCTTCAATTTTGTAGGGGAAATCAGCAAACTTGGAGAAATTAGTGGTCGCCAGAGTTGTCCTGCTCGCTCTTATACGACTGTTTTCAGTCTATGGATTGAAACGGTTTCAGACCCCCAAACCACACCAAAATGCTTTAGAGCCTCAGCCCATTTAATCCAATTTAAAGACAGTATAATAGGAAACCAATCTGAAACTATGATTTCAGCGAGAGAGAGGATTTCCTAGCGGAATCTGTTTCTAGCAGAACCGGTTTCTACCAGTGTCCTGCTAGCCAATTGAGGCGCGCCATGTGTTTACATCAATGTTTTTCCTACCA
>NC_057800.1:696774028-696781912 GCF_018294505.1 Triticum aestivum
TTGGTCGTTCAAATTCAAAAAATTCGATTATGTTTGCTCGATATGCCCATTTAACCATGCGGCGGCGGCGGCGGGGGGGAGGGGGGGGGGGCACTGAAATACTCGTTAACTGTGGTAACCAAAATCGTTGTTCACGTACGCATATCATATCGCATATGAAGTGTCAATTGCTATATCATGCATTGTCTGGCACGGATACATCATACTACGTTCTCTCTGTGACGTGTGGACAGCGGTTTCATGGCAGAGTGACTAGCGGGTATGTTTGTAGTCAAAAGGTAGGATAACATTTGTTTTCAACCAACCCACGATAGAGTTACATCCCACCACCCATGCTTTTCAATTTAATTATATAGTTTGTACCAATTATATCTTTTGAACCAAATATTCGATTGACAAATTGTTTGAATATTAGTATTCAAAATTTAAACTCTTGAAAAGAAGATCAATTTTGAATACATTTGAACTTTCAAATCAATTTTGAAACCATATCGAGATTTATATGAAACTATTACATGTGTGTTTCATCGTATTTTTTACATGTTTCATTTTTTCCATTATAGGTTTTCACTGCTTTTTCATTCCGGATTTCAGTACTATTTCATTCAGGTTTTATTTCTATTTTTAGAGTTTTCAAATAAGTTTTCATATCATTTTGTTAAATTATCTTTAATGGTTGGGTTGGGCTCTAAATGTGTTATTTTCACATATTTCTTATACGACATCATCGTATCATCATCGTATTGTGTTCCCTTTTATATAAGTTTCATTATGGTTTATTGCGTTCACTTTTGCATGTTTTCATTATTGATTCACTCCGGTTTCATCATCGTATCATCTCATATTTCATACAAGTTCCATTATGATATCAAAATTTGAATCTAAACTTGATCAAAACATGTCTAAGTTTGATCTTATTTTAAAGATTTAAATGCCATGAACACGAATCTGCAAACGGATTGTAAATCGGATCATCAGTTCAAAAGTAAAAAAGTGTTATAAATTTTGGAATCGAAATAAAAGTACCGATGGATGGACCATGTGGTGACAGAATAAAATAGGTTGAGTGTAATAAATTCCTGCATAGTGGATGGTGGCGTAAAACTGTAGAATTCAGTAGAGTACTCCGTATGTGATATGTGTACATGAACACATGGCACACTTGCATTGGTTGGGAGGACTCGGGTAGAAACTAGAAACAGGTTCCTCTAGAAATCGGAAAAGATCGGAACAATACGGTGAAGATGAGCATGGCCACTGAAAGATGATGCAGCAAAAGAAAATGCCAGGAGATGCACCATACACACGCTCCCGGGTTCCATGCTTCTCTTGGTGTTGGGCTGGAATTGATCGGCCGCCTTGTGTCTTTGCTCCGATGTTGCCACCACTCGTAACCGTAGGACACGTCGACACGATCACGTGAGGTCGACGCTCCCGACGCCCTCATGCTGCCGTGCTCGCACGCCTTCCACGTCCGGTGCCTCCTGCCGTGGTTCCACCGGCGGTCGACGTGCCCCATGTGCCGCCGCGATATGATCGTGCACCTCGTCGCCGCCACCAAAACCCCAAAGGGCAAGTTTCCAGGCCAAGAGGCTCGATCGAGTTAATACAATAGTTGAATAGTGGCCTCCAAATCGCGCCAACGCTTGCTACTCACAAATTGGTTCGGACCGGATCCAAGACCCCGTGGATCAGCAGTCAGGCACTGGATGGAAGTCTAAATTTGCACATCAATGATGAGATAAAAATACCGTGCGCGTATTGGTTTTTCGTTTTTACCGGCTACAGAAATGCGGCTGGTCTTGTGGTCTGTGATAGGTAGCTTCATGTTGCTGGAAGGAACCTGTAATGTGATTTCTGCTGGCTTCATTTTGATGAAAAAAAATCGCCTGAGGAAGCCCTACACCCTTGTAAGTTGCCTGAAAATAATATGTTCCATTCACACTTTTTCCTCAATAGTACTAGACATACAGGATGATTGATACAAAGCGTTACAGGGAGAGCTAATATTTTACTTAAATTCTACGTACTAATTCACTTGTACATGGCAGTGGAGCCAATATTTTAGGCAAAGATTTTGACTAATAATTCTTCACATCATTGGAGCTAGCACATGACAATTTGAACAGAGGAAACAACAAATAACAAATTTCTTTGTAACGAAAAATGAATCATGGGAGTGAATTAACCCTAAATTAAATAAAAATAAATTTAAAAGAAAAATAATACTATGCAACTGTGTGCACATAACATTAAAACTTTTACTTTCTCTAGCTTTCTCATTCCCCTACACTAGTATACTCCCTCTGTCCGGAAATACTTGTCCTATATATGGTTGTGTCTAGACTTATTTTAGTTATAGATACATTAATTTTATCCATTTCTAGGACAAGTATTTCCGGATGGAGGGAGTACTAAACAAAAAAAATGAAGTTTCCAAGAAAGAAAGAATTAGTGTCATTTGTATTACCCTCAAAGAAAAATAATTTTAAAATAATGACAAAATTCGTGCACAATTTATATAGAAATGGTGCTTTTTTTAATATGCAAGATTAAACATATAATAGTGAAATTGCACAGAAATTTTGCTTTTTATAATATGCAAAAATAATCATATATTAGTGGAATTTCTCTAAAAAGAAGTTTCCTGAGAAGTACTGAATTAGTGGCATTAGTATTACCCTTAAAAATAAATAAAAATAAGATAAAAATTAATAGCAAATCAAAATAATCAATTTTTTCCAAGACTGGATGAATTAGTGGCGTTGATATTACCCTTTAAGTAGTTATAAAATGAAAAAATCACAAGATTTGCACATAATTACACAAAAATTGGGCTTTTCTATAACATGCATGAATAAGCATATAATAGTTGAATTTCAGAAGAAAAAAATATAAGTTTTCCTAAGAAGGAATGAATTAGTGGTATTGATACTATCCTTAAAGAAGAAAGAAAACAACACAAAAAGAAAATAATGCGGTTTTCTAAGGAAGAACAAATTAGTGGCATTGGTATTAGCCTAACAATAAATCAAAAAAATAAAACTTATTTGTTCAATTTCTATTAAAATGAATTTTCTAGGAAGGAAAGAATTATTGGCATTGATATTACCCTGAAAGAAAAAATTGGAATAAGAATTTTAAAAATAATGACAAAATTTGCTCACGATCTATACAAAAGTTGCTTTTTATATAATATGCAAGAACAATAATATAATAGTGAAATTGCATGCAAAGAGAAAATGTTTTTTGTAATATGCAAGAATAATCATATACTTGTGATATTTTGGTAAAATTAGGTTCCTAAGAAGTACTGAATTAGTGGCATTGGCATTACCCTTAGGAAATGAAAGAAAAACTAAATCAAAATCAAAATAATTATTTTTCATGAATGGATGAATTAGTGGCATTGATATTATCCTTTAAAAAATAAATGAAAATAAAATTATAAAAATTTGCACACAATTTACACAGAAATTGCGCTTTTTTATAATATTGAAGAGTAAGCATATAACAGTTGAGTTCAGAAAATAAAGTTTCCTAAGAAGGAATGAATTAGTGGCATTGGTATTACCCGTTAGAAAGGAAAGAAAATGAAGCTAAAACTAAAACTAAAACAATATAATGAAGTTTTTTAAGGAAGAATGAATTAGTGACACTGGTGTTAGCCTTTAAGAAGAAGAAAACAAAAATAATAAAATTAAAATATTGAAATTTCTAAGGAAGAATGAATTAGTGACATTAGTATTATCCTTTAAGAAGAATTATAATGAAACAAAAACTAAAATAAAAGCAAAATAATTAAGTTTTCTATGGAAGAATGAATTAGTGCCATTGTTATACCCTTTAAGAAGAAAGAAAATGAAAAACAATAATAAGCAAATACTGAAAATGTCACACAATTTACACAAATATTGTGCTTTTTATATGATGCAAGAATAATTATATAACAGTATAATTTTGAAAAAAGAAGTTTCCTAAGAAACTCCACGGTGAACTACTTTGTTATAGAAAATCAGCTGGCCGGAATGAATTAGTAGCATTGATATTACCTTTAATATGAAAACTGAAAAAAAATCACACAACTTTGCACTTTTTTTAATATGCAAGAAATAAACATGTAGTAGTGCAATTTTCATAGGCTAGTATAATTTATACTCATGTTACATAGTACTTACATTTTATATATTTTAAACTCACTCAACATCCCCAAAGTACCCATAAAACCGACTAAAAGGGAAAAAAGGAAAAGCAAAGTATGCATACAAACAGAAAAAAGGGAAGGTAAGTAGACAACAAGAAGTGGGCTTTAGCCCAATAAAAATTGATTGGCCCAAAATAGTGGCCATCAAAAAATCAGGCCCAAAAAACAACAACCATCAAAACGAAAAAAACAAGAATCATGAATCTTGAAGCAAAAATCAACGTCAGGAAATCAACTGTCCCAAAATGGAATTTTTGACAACTTACATAGCCTGGTTGCTCCTATGGAGATGCATCCGCCCAACAACCACAAACAAGCGAACAGACGATTAGAACCCGCCAGGCACAACCGAGCTGGCAAGTGTTCGTCAGATCGGACAAGCACGACCGAGCCGACAACACCGCACCCAGGCTATGAAACGAGTGGCATCACTAAGATTCATTTTGCATTTTGCCAGTGCCATTTCGCGGGGAGGCTCGTCCGGGCAAAGGCAACGGACAACCGTTTAACGTAGGGGCATTGGACTCGACCCTTTCTTCGTAGTCGGCTGGTCCACCCAGATGACCTTGCACACCTGGATGTGCGGACATCCTCGCAGCCAGGTGAAAGGATCGATATGGTTGACTAGAGGGGGGGGGTGAATAGGCAACTACCAATTTTTAGTTTTTCTTTACCAAATTAAACTTTGCATCAAAGTAGGTTGTCTAGATGTGCAACTAGGTGAGCAACCTATATGATGCAATAACAACAAACAAGCAAGCAAGTACGAGAAGTAACACTAAAGAGCTTGCACAAGTAAAGGTAGGAAATAACCAAGAGTGGATCCGGTGAAGACGAGATTGTGTTACCGAAGTTCCTTCCTTTTGAGGGGAAGTACATCTCCATTAGAGCGGTGTGGAGGCACAATCCTCCCCAAGAATCCACTAGGGCCACCGTATTCTCCTCATGTCCTCACACAATGCGAGATGCCGTGAATCCACTATTGGTGCCCTTGAAGGCGGCGACCGGACCTTTACAAACAAGGTTGGGGCAATCTCCACAACTTAATCGGAGGCTCCCAACAATACCACGAAGCTTCACCATAATGGACTATGGCTCCATGGTGACCTCAACTATCTAGGGTGCACAAACACCCAAGAGTAACAAGATCCGCTAGGGATGAGTGGGGGAATCGAAAATCCCTTGGTGGAAGTGTAAATCGGGGCCTTCTCAACCACTCCCGAGCAAATCAATAAGTTTAATTGGCTAGAGAGGTAGATTGGGTGAAAATGGAGCTTGGAGAATTAATGGAGCTTGAAGAAGGGGACCCCCTTTTATAGTGGGGGCAACAATCCAACCGTTGCCCCACCAACCAGCCCCGCAGAGGGCGGTAGTACCGCTAGGGGGGCGGTACTACCGCTGAGCCAGCGGTACTGCCGCTCCAGCTAGCGGTACTGCCGCGCAGAGGAGAGCAGCAGGGACCTAGACCCAGAGCGGTACTGCCGCGGTGGTAAGGGCGGTACTACCGCTGCGAAACGGTACTACCGCCTCTACTGCCGCAACTAGTGTCGCAAAACCCGACACGAGAAAAAGATCCCTCGAGTCGAGGCGGTAGGAGCCAGACAGGCCAGCGGTAGTACAACTGCGGAGTCACCGGCGGTACTACCACTGCGGAGCGGTACTGCCGCTTGTGACCCCTCAGCAGTACTACCGTTGGGTAGCACGGTACTACCGCTGGAACCCAAACAAGAGAGAGAAGATCTCTCCGTCAAGGCTGAGGTCGAGGCGGTAGTGCCAGGCAGGCCAGCGGTAGTACTGCTACGGAGTCACCGGCGGTACTACCGCTGTGGAGCGGTACTGCCGCTTGTGACCCCTCAGCGGTACTACCGCTGGGTTGCACGGTACTACCGCTGGGACCCAGAGAAGACACAAGAGAGAAGAGATCTCTCCAACGAAGCGGAAGAGCTCTGAGGGTGAGAAGCGGATGTGTACGTGTTGATTCCACCCAAGCAATACCCCAGCGGACCCCCTCTTGATAGTACGGTGCCCTCTACGCAACTAGTCCACCGAAAGAGAAACGAAAGAGCTACACCGTCTTGAATGACACTCCGAGGGGAAGAAATTGTCTCGTGCCAAGGATGAATCTCTGAAATACTCAAAGCACACAATTAGTCCGCAAACATGTTGCATGAATCACCAAAACCACATCGAGAGAGATATGCCTCAACAATCTCCCCCTTTTTGGTGGATTGATGACAACTAGGGATTTGTACAAGGAAAAGATATAAAAGTAAGAATACTTAGAACTACAAAATATAGACGGGCTCCCCCTGAATGTGTGCACCTAGTTAGTGGAGCCTTTGGAATGTAAGACACACACATCCCGATCAACACTCCCCCTATATTTTATAGTCCAACAATTCTAAGCACATGGGTATAAAACAGGACAAGCATGCAACTCATAAGATGCTACAGTACTGAATAGACATAAGTAATAAGGTAGCGATAGGGAGCATATGTCTCACACCAAAGAGGCACTTTGTCACAAATGACACCGTAATCCTTTAAAGTTTGCCTCATCCATAGGAGTTGTGCACAACAACTACCGGCCGCTACATATTCCGCTTCGGTGGACGAGAGAGACACACAACTTTGCTTTTTGGAAGACCAACTTACCAAAGAGCAACCATGGAATTGGCACCCTCCGGAAGTGGACTTCCTATCCACTTTGTCTCCCGCCCAATCGGAATCCGAATACCCTACAAGCTTGAAGTTTGATCCTCTTGGGTACCATAAGCCAAAGTTTGGGGTATGAGCCAAATATCAAAAGATTCGTTTGACCGCCACATAGTGACTTTCCTTAGGTACGGCTTGAAATCGTGCACAAATTCCCACACTCAACATGATATTCGGTCTAGATGCACAAAGGTAAAGCAAGGATCCAATCATGGAGCGATATACCTTTTGATCCACCACTTTACCATTGGGATCTATGTCAAGTTGGCACTTGGTGGGCATTGGAGTGGAGACCGGCTTGATGTCACTTAGCTTGAATCTCTTGAGCATGTCTTGAGTGTATTTGGCTTGGTTGATGAAGGTGTTGGGGAACGTAGTAATTTCAAAAAAAATTCCTACGCACACGCAAGATCATGGTGATGCATAGCAACGAGAGGGGAGAGTGTAATCTATGTACCCTCGTAGACCGACAGCGGAAGCGTTATGATAACGCGGTTGATGTAGTCGTACGCCTTCACGGCCCGATCGATCAAGTAGCGAAACTACGACACCTCTGAGTTCTAGCACACGTTCAACTCGATGATGATCCCCGAACTCCGATCCAGCAAAGTGTCGAGGAAGAGTTCTGTCAGCACGACGGTGTGGTGACGATCTTGATGTTCTACTGTCGCAGGGCTTCGCCTAAGCACCACTATAATATTATCGAGGACTATGGTGGAAGGGGGCACCACACACGGCTAAGAGAACGATCTTGGAGATCAACTTGTGTGTCTAGGGGTGCCCCCTGCCCCCGTATATAAAGGAGCAAAGGGGGGTGCAGCCGGCCCTAGGAGGAGGCGTGCCGGAGGAGTCCTACTCCTACCTGGAGTAGGACTCCCCCCTTCCCCTAGTTGGATTAGGACTTGGGGGGAAGGAGGAGAGGGAAGAAAGGAAAGGGGGGGCGCCGCCCCCCCTCCTTGTCCAAT